>NC_133333.1:6365197-6665197 GCF_042186555.1 Aquarana catesbeiana | reverse complement strand
TAGGTTTAGGCTAGGTTTATTGGGGCGGGAGTAGGTTTAGACTGGGTTTATTGGGGTGGGAGTAGGTTTAGGCTGGGTTTATTGAGGTGGGAGTAGGTTTAGGCTAGGTTTATTGGGGTGGGAGTAGGTTTAGGCTAGGTTTATTGGGGTGAGAGTAGGTTTAGGCTAGGTTTATTGGGGTGGGAGTAGGTTTAGGCTAGGTTTACTGGGGTGGGAGTAGGTTTAGGCTAGGTTTATTGGGGTGGGAGTAGGTTTAGGCTAGGTTTATTGGGGTGAGAGTAGGTTTAGGCTAGGTTTATTGGGGTGGGAGTAGGTTTAGGCTAGGTTTACTGGGGTGGGAGTAGGTTTAGGCTAGGTTTATTGGGGTGGGAGTAGGTTTAGGCTAGGTTTATTGGGGTGGGAGTAGGTTTAGGCTGGGTTTATTGGGGTGGGAGTAGGTTTAGGCTAGGTTTATTGGGGTGGGAGTAGGTTTAGGCTAGGTTTATTGGGGTGAGAGTAGGTTTAGGCTAGGTTTATTGGGGTGGGAGTAGGTTTAGGCTAGGTTTATTGGGGTGGGAGTAGGTTTAGGCTTAGTTAACATTTGACTGGACTTTTACTTTTAAGGACTGGTTGGAGTGATAGTTATACAAATTTGGAGCGGGAGTAGGTTTAGGCTAGGTTTATTGGAGTGGGAGTAGGTTTAGGCTAGGTTTATTGGAGTGGGAGTAGGTTTAGGCTAGGATTATTGGGGTGGGAGTAGGTTTATGCTAGGTTTATTGAGGTGGGAGTAGGTTTAGGCTAGGTTTATTGGGATGGGAGTAGGTTTAGGCTAGGATTATTGGGGTGGGAGTAGGTTTAGGCTAGGATTATTGGGGTGGGAGTAGGTTTATGCTAGGTTTATTGAGGTGGGAGTAGGTTTATGCTAGGTTTATTGGGGTGGGAGTAGGTTTAGGCTGGGTTTATTGGGGTGGGAGTAGGTTTAGGCTAGGTTTATTGGGGTGGGAGTAGGTTTAGGCTAGGTTTATTGGGGTGGGAGTAGGTTTAGGCTAGGTTTATTGGGGTGGGAGTAGGTTTAGGCTAGGTTTATTGGGGTGGGAGTAGGTTTAGGCTTAGTTAACATTTGACTGGACTTTTACTTTTAAGGACTGGTTGGAGTGATAGTTATACAAATTTGGAGCGGGAGTAGGTTTAGGCTAGGTTTATTGGAGTGGGAGTAGGTTTAGGCTAGGTTTATTGGAGTGGGAGTAGGTTTAGGCTAGGATTATTGGGGTGGGAGTAGGTTTATGCTAGGTTTATTGAGGTGGGAGTAGGTTTAGGCTAGGTTTATTGGGATGGGAGTAGGTTTAGGCTAGGATTATTTGGGTGGGAGTAGGTTTATGCTAGGTTTATTGAGGTGGGAGTAGGTTTATGCTAGGTTTATTGGGGTGGGAGTAGGTTTAGGCTAGGTTTATTGGGGTGGGAGTAGGTTTAGGCTAGGTTTATTGAGGTGGGAGTAGGTTTAGGCTAGGTTTATTGGGGTGGGAGTAGGTTTAGGCTAGGTTTATTGGGGTGGGAGTAGGTTTAGGCTAGGTTTATTGGGGTGGGAGTAGGTTTAGGCTAGGTTTATTGGGGTGGGAGTAGGTTTAGGCTAGGTTTATTGGGGTGGGAGTAGGTTTAGGCTAGGTTTATTGGGGTGGGAGTAGGTTTAGGCTAGGTTTATTGGGGTGGGAGTAGGTTTAGGCTAGGTTTATTGAGGTGGGAGTAGGTTTAGGCTAGGTTTATTGGGGTGGGAGTAGGTTTAGGTTTATTGGGGTGGGAGTAGGTTTAGGCTAGGTTTATTGGAGTGGGAGTAGGTTTAGGCTAGGTTTATTGGGGTGGCAGTAGGTTTAGGCTAGGTTTATTGGGGTGGGAGTAGGTTTAGGTTTATTGGGGTGGGAGTAGGTTTAGGCTAGGTTTATTGGGGTGGGAGTAGGTTTAGGCTAGGTTTATTGGAGTGGGAGTAGGTTTAGGCTAGGTTTATTGGGGTGGGAGTAGGTTTAGGCTAGGTTTATTGGGGTGGGAGTAGGTTTATGCTAGGTTTATTGGGGTGGGAGTAGGTTTAGGCTAGGTTTATTGGGGTGGGAGTAGGTTTAGGCTAGGTTTATTGGGGTGGGAGTAGGTTTATGCTAGGTTTATTGGGGTGGGAGTAGATTTAGGCTTAGTTAACATTTGACTGGACTTTTACTTTTAAGGACTGGTTGGAGAATCTGCCATATAGACATCTGATAGAGGGCAATGAGGAATTTAAATGAATGGGTAAAAAGGAGACAAGAGGTACCAGAATGAGACATCCTCATCCTCTTAAATCCAAATTTTAATTTGGAATCCAAAATCTACACTTGTATTCGATCGGAAATGCCACATTGCTGGATTAAAATAAATCTTTGATTAAACGCGAAATCCTACATTGATACTGTATCTCGAAGTAGAACTCTGGTAAACATAACTTTTGGGTTTTGGAGAGCATCAGGAAGGGTGAGAACTTCAAAAACCGGTCAACTTTATGGTGCTTTCTATGTCCACTATGGGGGGGGGGGGGGGGCTGGGGACCACACTTTTTTTGTTCAGGTGCCTTTTCAGGAGGTGAGGGAAAACCCCCCAAATGAGACCACATACCGCAATTAAAACTTGACAGAGACTCTCATCCTTCCCAATTCTATCCAAGCTAAAAATATAAAGAAAAACAATTGAGTGGAGTTCTTGCACAGATTTCTGTATCAATTTTTATTGAGCAAAAAAAGAATATTTACAACCCGTGTCTGGCAGCTTTTATTTCAGAGTACACCATTGATGAAAAAGTAACAAACGTACGAGGGATGTACCGAAGGTAATGCAAGAGTGGGCCTAACTTTTTTTTACTAACTTACATAGGTCATTCACATTTCACATGTTGGTAGAGTAACTCTTCCGCTGTAGGAACTCCGCTTCTTTTTCGTTGCAAGTAAAGGATTCCGAGCAGAAGCAACGTGCGGAGATTGAGCTCTTGATGAATGGGGGGTGCAGGCCATCAGACATCCATAGAAGGATACGGGATGTTTGTGGAAATAAAACCAATGACAAGAGCGATGTGCACAGATGGAATAAGAAGCTTAAAGTCCTTTAGACTTTAGAGGGTCCAGACTGTGACCAGTGGGAGTAGAAAATGTCCTGGCTTTGGTATTCATGAGAGGAATGGTGCCCCATCATTGGTGTCAGTGGGAAGAATAGTGCCCCATCATTGGTATCAGTGGAGGAATAGTGTCCCATCATTGGTATCGGTGGAGGAATAGTGTCACATCATTGGTATCAGTGGGAGGAATAGTGCCCCATCATTGGTATCAGTGGGAGGAATAGTGTCCCATCATTGGTATCGGTGGAGGAATAGTGTCACATCATTGGTATCAGTGGGAGGAATAGTGCCCCATCATTGGTATCAGTGGGAGGAATAGTGTCACATCATTGGTATCAGTGGGAGGAATAGTGTCCCATCATTGGTATCAGTGGGAGGAATAGTGTCCCATCATTGGTATCGGTGGAGGAATAGTGTCCCATCATTGGTATCAGTGGGAGGAATAGTGTCCCATCATTGGTATCGGTGGAGGAATAGTGTCCCATCATTGGTATCAGTGGGAGGAATAGTGTCCCGTCATTGGTATCAGTGGGAGGAATAGTGCCCCATCATTGGTATCGGTGGGAGGAATAGTGCCCCATCATTGGTGTCAGTTGAAGAATAGTGTCCCATCATTGGTGTCAGTGGGAGGAATAGTGTCCCATCATTGGTATCAGTGGAAGAATAGTGTCCCATCATTGGTATCAGTGGGAGGAATAGTGTCCCGTCATTGGTATCAGTGGGAGGAATAGTGCCCCATCATTGGTGTCAGTTGAAGAATAGTGTCCCATCATTGGTGTCAGTGGGAGGAATAGTGTCCCATCATTGGTATCAGTGGGAGGAATAGTGCCCCATCATTGGTATCGGTGGGAGGAATAGTGCCCCATCATTGGTGTCAGTTGAAGAATAGTGTCCCATCATTGGTGTCAGTGGGAGGAATAGTGTCCCATCATTGGTATCGGTGGGAGGAATAGTGCCCCATCATTGGTGTCAGTTGAAGAATAGTGTCCCATCATTGGTGTCAGTGGGAGGAATAGTGTCCCATCATTGGTATCAGTGGAGGAATAGTGTCCCATCATTGGTATCAGTGGGAGGAATAGTGTCCCGTCATTGGTATCAGTGGGAGGAATAGTGCCCCATCATTGGTATCGGTGGGAGGAATAGTGCCCCATCATTGGTGTCAGTTGAAGAATAGTGTCCCATCATTGGTGTCAGTGGGAGGAATAGTGTCCCATCATTGGTATCGGTGGGAGGAATAGTGCCCCATCATTGGTGTCAGTTGAAGAATAGTGTCCCATCATTGGTGTCAGTGGGAGGAATAGTGCCCCATCATTGGTGTCAGTTGAAGAATAGTGCCCCATCATTGGTGTCAGTGGGAGGAATAGTGTCCCATCATTGGTGTCAGTGGGAGGAATAGTGTCCCATCATTGGTGTCAGTGGGAGGAATTGTGCTCCATCATTGGTGTCAGTGGGAGGAATAGTGCCCCATCATTGGTGTCAGTGGGAGGAATAGTGCCTATCACTAGTGTCAGTGGAAACAATAGTGCCCCATCGTTGATGTCAGTGGGAGGGATAGTGCCCCATCGTTGGTGTCAGTGGGAGGAATAGTGCCCCATTATTGGTGTTAGTGGGAGGAATAGTGCTCCATTACTGGTGTTAGTGGGAGGAATAGTGCCCCATCGTTTGTGTCAGTGGAAGTAATAGTGCCCCATTGTTTAATGTCAGTGGGAGTAGTAGTGCCCCATCACTTGTGTCAGTGGAAGGAATAGTGCCCCATTGTTGGTGTCAGTGAAAGGAATAGTGCCTCATCATTGGTGTTAGTGGAAGGAATAGTGCCCCATTGTTTAATGTCAGTGGGGGGAATAGTGCCTCATCACTAGTGTCAGTGGGAGGAGTAGTGCCCCATCATTGGTGTCAGTGGAAACAATAGTGCCTCATCATTGGTGTTAGTGGGAAGAATAGTGCCCCATCACTTGTGTCAGTAGAAGAAATAGTGCCCCATTGTTGATGTCAGTGAAAGGAATAGTGCCCCATTGTTGGTGTCAGTGGGAGGAATAGTGCCCCATTGTTTAATGTCAGTGGGAGGAATAGTGCCCCACCATTGGTGTCAGTGGGAGGAATAGCGCCCCACCATTGGTGTTAGTGGGAGGAATAGTGCCTCATCATTGGTGTCAGTGGGAGGAATAGTGTCCCAAAGGCCAGATAAAAGCAAGCAAAGGGCGGCAGTTTGGAGACCTCTGCTATAGAGGAAGAGTTACTTTACCAACATGTGAAATTTAAACAACCCATGTAAGTTAATAAAATAGTTATGCCCACTTTTGCATTACTGTTGGTACATGCCTTGTATGTGCCTAGGGTCCTGCAAGGGAAGAAGAAATTAGTCAACTTCAGAGTCGGAGAGCAGGTTATGAGTCCATGCTCAGTATGTTGGGGTGGTCAGAGTCGGAGAGCAGGTTATGAGTCCATGCTCAGTATGTTGGGGTGGTTAGAGTCGGAGAGCAGGTTATGAGTCCATGCTCAGTATGTTGGGGTGGTTAGAGTCGGAGAGCAGGTTATGAGTCCATGCTCAGTATGTTGGGGTGGTTAGAGTCGGAGAGCAGGTTATGAGTCCATGCTCAGTATGTTGGGGTGGTCATAGTCGGAGAGCAGGTTATGAGTCCATGCTCAGTATGTTGGGGTGGTCATAGTCGGAGAGCAGGTTATGAGTCCATGCTCAGTATGTTGGGGTGGTCATAGTCGGAGAGCAGGTTATGAGTCCATGCTCAGTATGTTGGGGTGGTCATAGTCGGAGAGCAGGTTATGAGTCCATGCTCAGTATGTTGGGGTGGTCAGAGTCGAAGAGCAGGTTATGAGTCCATGCTCAGTATGTTGGGGTGGTCAGAGTCGGAGAGCAGGTTATGAGTCCATGCTCAGTATGTTGGGGTGGTCTTGTAGAGATGTTACATATTAGCAGGTTGAATAAAATTGACAAAAAGGACAACTTTGGAAGGATAGTTTTGGTCCTGGGCAGAGATAACCGTTTTGCACCCATCTCTGTATTTTCTCTGTGTGGTGTGTGAGCACTACTGGCTCTGGAAGGTGGGATACGTGAAATGGGTATGATTTAAGTTCCAGGTTTCTCATGATTTACTGTTGTACCAGCTGAGAGGCAGATCAATTTACCTGAGATCCCTCTGACTTCATTAGAGCAATAGAGCCATCCATTCTCCCCAGGCACAGAAGTGCCAGAGCTGGCAGGCAAATTGTCTCATTTGAATAGATTTAAATATTGAAAATATCTCATTTCAATAAATGTAAATGTTCACCGCAGGTTCCTGGTAGGAACTCCAACACGGAACAAGTGGCCAGGAAAGGGACGAATTCTTGTGCATCTCTTTGTCATCTACAGACGTTAAAGCAGAACTACAGGCAAAACATTTTTTTTTTGAGTTTGGATAGAGTAAGGGAGGGTTATAACCCCATCAGGTTTTTTTCTTTTAACCCTCTGTGTCCCATTAGGGAGATTTACCTTCACTTCCTGTCCCATAGCCAAAAGGAAGTGAGAGAAAATCTCCCTAAGGAGGGCACATATAGCAATAAAAACTTAACGGTTGTTCTAATCCATCTCTGCACCTTCTAAAACTAAAAAAAATCTTTTGCCTTTAGTTATACTTTAGGCAAGCACATGCTTTTCAATCGATTTCAGCACCAGTTTGTCATTTGGGGGCCCAAATGGGTCAAGTAAAGCTTGAATCATTTGTACCAATGATGTGGATGCCAGCGATATGAAGAATAGTTAAGACAAGAAATGCCTCATTATTGTATCACTCAAGTGGTGTACTTTAGGAGGCCAAGACATCAGACTATACTTGAGGTCTTCTAACAGCTGGCTTTGGTTAGGAGTGGGTGGTGGTCTGGTATCATTGGAATGGCCAGGAAGGTTCCACAGGTGCACTCGCCAAGGGTATCTTGGCTACCATTATGGGGTCCTCAGGTATGGTACAGGGCTTGTTCCGGATCTGGAACCTCCAGGAGAATGAGGCTTTGCAGTGTCAAATGAAGTATATTTCTTCTGATCGGGCCTTTTGGTTGAAGAAGCGACTGAAACCTGAATAAAGTTTGAGTCAGTGGGATGGAGTTGAGCCATACACAGTGTGTCAACTCTCAACTGAACTTTGAAGCCCTTAAATGGCTGGTGTCATATCTGATCCAGGTGTGCACCACCATGATGGAGGTGGACTTAAATAGAGGATAAGGTGATGGGTGGTGGTCTGGTGATGGCGGCCTGATCATTGGAGTGGCCAGGAAGGTTCCACAGGTGCACTCACCAAGGGATATCCAGACTACCATCATGGGGTCCTCAGATATGGTACAGGGCCACAGTTACCGGTGGCTTATGTCAACTCTCAATTGATTTTTGAAGCTCTTAAATGGCTGGTGTCATATCTGATCCAGGTGTGCACCACCATGATGGATGCGGACTCAAATAGAGGATAAGATGATGAAGTCCTCGTTGGATAGGAGAGCTTAATTCCATCTCAAGTGATCCTGGTATTTTGTTCAGCAAGCTTGCTTCCCGTGTAAGCATGGCAACACTGGGGACCTTGCATACTGATCTGATTGGTTTATTGTTTTCCCAATTGATGTTCTCCTATTACAGCACTAATGATGTGATTCTAACTGATAGGAGGCGGATAAATTAGACTATGCCTGAGAGGCTTATAACCGCTGGCTTGGGTCAGGAGTGGGTGGTGGTCTGGTGATGGCGACCCTATCATTGGAGTGGCCAGGAAGGTTCCACAGGTGCACTCACCAAGGGTATCCAGGCTACCATTATGGGGTCCTCAGATATGGTACGGAGCCACAGTTACCGGTGGCTTATGTCAACTCTCAATTTATTTTTGAAGCCCTTAAATGGCTGGTGTCATGGTTTGTCCAGGTCTGCAACACTATGACCGATGCAGACCTAAATAGAGGATGAGATGATGACATGCTCGATGGATGGGAGGGCTTAGTTCCATTTCATGTGATCCTGGTATTTTTTTCAGCAAGCTTGCTTCCCTTGTAATCATGGCAACACTAGCGACTTTGCATCCCCCGACACAAAAATCCCTTGTTTTTCTACTGATATGATTGCTTTATTGTTTTCCCAATGGATGCTCTCTTATTAGAGCACTGATGATGTGATTATAACTGATAAACGACCTCCCTCCCCCCACTCCCTTCAGTTAGAGGAAGTCAATGTAGTGGCCTTTCCCAGTACCTAAAAGGCAGAAGCATGTAAGAATCTTCAGTGAATTACAATACAATCCATGTAATGTACATAAATGACCTGGCAACTATTATTTTCTTGTAGAGTTTCACTATAAGTGGTTAAAGCTGAGACTGCATTGCAACTTCCATAACCATTTTCTTCTATTTTCTCCACAGCCCCTCCTGTCTCCATCGCAGTGGTCGCTGCCGATACGCCAGCTCCATTCAGCAGGTACCAGGCCCAGAATTTCACCTTGGTGTGCATTGTGTACGGAGGAAAGCCAGCTCCACAGGTCAGTGCTAACCTTAGAGAGAGTCTTCTAACTGATTTCTGCCGATGTGTGGTATCATTAGCATGAAGCTTCAGAGATGAGTAAATTAGGAGTTTGGTTGGTCTTCCAGGTTTTCAAGCCATTATCCATCCTATTTACCATGCAGATGTGCAAAATGGCGGAGGGTGCCAACCTATTGGAAATCACGTCAGCCAATCTGACCCCAATAAATGGAAATCCGATCTGCTGCTCCATTTGGCACATCAACATTGCTTTCTGCTTTTAAGATAAAAGTCTCATCATATTGCATAAGTCAGTGATCTTCCAAGGCAGCTGAGAAAACATTGCTGTTGTTTTCTAAGACGAAAGGTTGCTATGCCAGAAGTTCTATACAAGGGTGGAGAACAACATTCAGCATCTGGGTGTCTTTGGGGAATCTGTGGTGTCGCTAATTTGCCAAGCCTGGAGGTGTTATACGGCCGCCTGATTGGCAGTGGAGAAGCCCGGAAAAGTCCGGCTGGAGGGACAGACAAGGAGGGGTGCTTGATGAGGAAGAGGAAAGAATGTTGGGCAGAGGAGCTGGGAAGGTGGTCATCAACCTATTGGTGCTGCCCCAAAACCTTTCAAATGACATTAAAGGGTCTATTTATAAAAGTTTTTCACCCAAGATTCACATAACTTGTATCCAAGAGTCAAGCATATTCCTAGTTGGATTTAATTGGAACATTTCTGAGAATCATAGATGAAGGAATGTTGGACAGGAGAGAGCGACCCCAAGAAAGTGATGTCCTCAACCTATTGGTACTGCCCCTTGACCTTTCTGAGGGCATAAAGGGGTCTATTTATAAATGTTTTCACCCAAGATTCACACAACTTTTATACAAGATACATTTTTCTAGTTGGATTTTAATTGGAACATTTCTGCAAATTATGGTTGAAAGAATGTTGGGCAGGAGAGAGGAACCCCAAAAAAGTGATGTCCTCAACCTATTGGTACTGCTACTAGACCTTTAAGAGGACATTAAGGGGTCTTTTTATAAATATTTTCACCCAAGATTCACACAACTTTTATACAAGAGTAATACATTTTTTCTAGTTTGATTTAATTGTAAAATTTCTGCAAATCATGGGTGAAAGAATGTTGAACAGGAGAGAGGGACCCCAAGAAGGTGATGTCATCAACCTACTGGTACTGCCTCCAGACTTTTCAGAGCACACTATTGGGGAGATTTACTAAACCTGGAGAGTGCAAAATCTGGTGCAGCTCTGCAGAGAAATCAATCAGCTTCCAGGTTTTATTGTCAAAGCTTAATTGAACACGCTGAAGTTAGAAGTTGATTGGCTATCAAGTACAGCTACACCATATTCTGATTGCTCCATTTTTAGTAAACCTCAACCCAAGATTTACACAGATTTCTAATTGAATTTCATTGGAAAATTTCTATGAAGCATGGGTGAAAGTTGTGTTTAAAGCTCAACTTGGGGAAATATGAAAACTCTGTCTTGCCCCTTGAGGCTGTGCCCATACTGCAAGGGTTAACTATTCCATGAAATGCAGTTTTACTTACCTGCTCCCCTAGCAGATGGCGCCTCCCTGTACTTAGACAGTGACTTTCCCTCGGCATCATCATGTCCAATGCAGTGCTATGGAACCTTCGTTGGTCTTGATGCCAGGCCTGCTAGGGCATAGGGGAGAAGACGCCACAGGGACTGGTCTACTAGTGCTAGATCATGGGGGAGAAGACATCACAGGGACTAGTCTACTAATACTAGAGCATGGGGGAGAAGTGTCGCAGGGACTGGTCTACTAGTGCTAGAGCATGGGGCAGAAGACACCACAGGGACTGGTCTACTAGTATTAGAGCGTGAGAGAGAAGATGTTCAGTGGCTGGTCTACTAGTGCTAGAGCATGGGGAGAAGGCACCGCAGGGACCGGTCTAGTAGTGCTAGATCATGGGGGAGAAGAAACCACAGGGACCGGTCTATTAGTGTTAGAGCGTGGGAGAGAAGACATGCAGGGACTGTTCTACTAGTGCTAGAGTATGGCGGAGAAGACACCGCAGGGACCTGTCTCGTAGTGCTAGAGCATGGGGGAGAAGATGCAGCAGGGACCGGTCTAGTATTGCTAGAGCATGGGGAGAAGATGCCACAGGGACCGGTCTAGTAGTGCTAGAGCATGGGGGTAAAGATGCCACAGGGACCGGTCTAGTAGTGCTAGAGCATGGGGGTAAAGATGCACAGGGAGTGATCTACTAGTGCTACAGCATGGGTGAGAAGACACTCAGGGACTGGTCTACTAGTGCTAGAGTACGGGAGAGAAGACACCGCAGTGACCAGTCTAGTATTGCTAGAGCATGGGGGAGAAGGCACTGCAGGGACCAGTCTAGTATTGCTAGGGCATGGGGGAGAAGGCACTGCAGGGACCAGTCTAGTGCTAGAGCATGGGGGGAGAAGATGCCGCAGGGACCGGTCTAGTATTGCTAGAGCATGGGGGAGAAGACACCGCAGGGACCAGTCTAGTGCTAGAGCATGGGGTGAGAAGATGCCACAGGGACCGGTCTAGTATTGCTAGAGCATGAAGGAGAAGACAACGCTGCGACCAGTCTAGTGCTAGAGCATGGGGGAGAAGACCCCGCAGTGACCAGTCTAGTGCTAGAGCATGGGGGGAGAAGACCCCGCAGGGCCCGGTGTAGTATTGCTAGAGCGTGGGGAGAAGACGCTGCAGGAACTGGATTAGCAGGGTTCACCTATGTAGTGTGGGCATAGTCCCACTGCAATGGAGAATTTCAGGTTCACGTTGTATAAAAATTTGCTATTTTTACAACATGCATTGGCACAATGTATACATAAGAACTAACCCTACTGAAAACAACCTGTGTATTTTTTATTAAAACATGGTGTGAATGGGCCCTATAGCTTTTTTGGCGTATTGTTTGGAACCATAATTGGTTCAGCCTATAGGAGAGCATGAAGCTTTCTGTGGGTTAAATTCTGCTTATTTGGATGCCAGACAGCCATTAGGTTTATTTGCATGGGGACAGCCATTTCCGGCATCCTGAAAACTCTAATAGCTGGCTAAAAAAATTTTAGAGATAGAAAGCAGGACTTTGTGTGAGGCATGTTGGTGAATGGGTCCACATGACAAGAAATGTTGGGAGGGAATATCTGAGGTAGATCCTATATTGAGTGATGATACCCACAACATATATTACAAGAAAAATGATATATATTTTAATAAAAACAAATGAAAGACAAATTACAATGTAAAAAAAGTACATTTGAGCTACAATGAGGCATGTTAGCATACGTCAGTTTACAGACATAATTGGAATAGTAATTGTACATATACATGTCACAATGAGATGGTATATAATACAGTAGATAAAAGTATGCATCAATAGATGTTAACTCTACGCGTTTCTTGGCTTGGAACCAATCGTCAGGAGTCTGATGCAGTATAGCTACATTGAAGAAATGACTGTGTGTCAATAAAAGTGTGGAAAAATGGACACCAAAAAATGCAAATATGTTTTGATATACTCACAAAAAATGCATGGGTGGATGATGTCCCATACATTGTGGTGCAATGTTGGCCCGGGTACACTGACTCTCCCCCGGGGTTGAGGCAGAGAGCACGCTCCATAAGACCATCGGCCCCGACCGACAAAATGGCCGGAGCACCTACAAGGGCCACCAAGAGGGAAGGTGACGAGGCCCAGGGAATGGGAAACACACTGGGAATGAAAAAAGGGGATATATGAGTGTCAGTGGCATAAGTGAGAGGTGAGTAGTGAAGGTGGAAAGAAGGACAGGGGATAGGACCCAAAGTGTGCATGGATGTGGAAATGTGAGAAGCCCAAGACCAGGGGGAGGGGTGTGTGGGGCAGAAAGTAAATGTGCAAAGTGGGAAGCCAATGTAGGTGTCAGTGGAGGATTGTGAGAGTGTACAAGGGGAGTTACCTGTAGTGAGACTGCCGGGCCAGGTGACGTGCCCCAAGGAGACATGATGAGCGCTTGAGGTGCCCGGCCAGTGACGGCCGTTTTAAAGCCGAGGGCCAGGGGCGCGCTCACGCCAACGTCATGAGCAGGCGTAATGACGTGAGGGGGGCGGGAAGCCAGAGACATCGTACGACCAGCCTCCCAACCCCGCAACGTCAAAGCCATGGATGGTAATTCACCAAAGGGGCTCCGCCTCTGGCGGCCAGAGGCGGGACCTGGGAGTCATGACGCCGATGCGTCGAGGCCAGGGCCCGCCCCCGTCAAGGTAGGACGGGTAGCGGGTCGTGGGCTGGACGCAACGCAACCCCGGAAGAGGACCAGATAGGTCCCGGGACCAACTGCACCAAGGGGTAGTGAAAACATAATATGCATGAGTGAGGAGAATAAAAATGTAAATGTTATGAGAAAAAAAAAAAAAAAAGAAAAATAAATAATAATAATAAAGTAAAAAGAAAGACCGAAGTGTACAAAATGAGCAAGCCTTATAAAGGCAAGTAATCTCCCCTTTTGTGGGCAGAGAAAGTAACATAAGAGCCACAAAATCTTGCAATGAAGAAAATCATTGAGCAAGAGAGTGTGGAGAGAATTAGCTATAGCTCTGAATAGTCGTGGGATATGACTGAGGAGAAAACCGAAATAAAGGGTAAAAATAAGGAACAATTGGGAAGCGGGTATATAAAGATAAGAACATAAATAAACGCGAACAAAAAAGCAACAAACAAACAAACAAAACAAAAAAGGCAACTTTAGCCCTGAATTAAATCAGTTTATATTGTCTGACTAAAGGAAGAAAAAACAAAAAGTAAAAAACAAAAAGAAAAAACAAAAAACAAAAACCAAAAAGCAAGAAAGAACCACTTTAGCCCTGAATTGAATCAGTAATTACCTGACTAAAGGGGGAACAATAGCAACATAAATTTTAGCCCTGAATTAAATTTAATAGCTGGCTGTTTTGTGGCTTCAGTGTTTCTGCGTCAGTGTCATGGAACAAATATGCAGCTAGTGAAGTCAGAATTCTGATCTGCATTCCACTACCCTGTTTACACTGAGAAGGTGCTGGGCCTATGCGGAGTAAATTTAGGGCTATCTGGGAGTCTTTCGTTTTAAGAAATAGGGAGGGGATACCTATTAGATGGCCCATTGTTGGGCCATTGGTGTGTCCACTGATTTCCTAAAATGGCCTTGAGGGAGTCTGGCGTTTTAAGAAATGGGGAGGAGGGCAGACATTAGAGGGCCTATTGATGGGTCAGATGGACCATTGGTGGACTCGCCAATTTCTTAAAAAACTTTGAGGGAGTCCAGCCTTTAAAGAAATGGGGAGGGGGCATGCATTAGATGGCCCATCGATGGTCCCACCAATTTCTTAAAATGGCCTTGGGGGGATCCTGACGTTTTAGGAAATGGGGAGGGGGGGGCACATATTAGTGGGGCCATTGATGGATCAGATGTACCATTGGTGGGCCCGCTAATTTCTTAAAAATGCCTTGAGGAAGTCCAGCCTTTAAAGAAATAGGGAGGGGGCATGCTTTCGATGGCCCTTTGATGGACCCACCAATTTCTTAAAATGGCCCTGAGGGAGTCTGGCATTTTAGGAAATGGGGAGGAGGGGCACTCTTTAAAGGGCCCATTGATGGATCAGATGTACCATTTGTGGGCCTGCCAATTTCGTAAAAAGGCCTTGAGGGAGTCCAGCCTTTAAAGAAATGGGGAGAGGGCATGCATTAGATGGTCTCACCAATTTCTTAAAATGGCCTTGGGGGGGGAGCCTGGCGTTTTAGGAAATGGGGAGAGAGGGGGGGCACACATTAGAGGGCCCATTGATGGATCAGATGTACCATTGGTGGGCCCGCTAGTTTTTTAAAAATGCCTTGAGGGAGTCCAGCCTTTAAAGAAATAGGGAGGGGGCATGCTTTCGATGGCCCTTTTGATGGACCCACCAATTTCTTAAAATGACCCTGAGGGAGTCTGGCATTTTAGGAAATGGGGAGGGGGCACCTTTTAGAGGGCCCATTGATGGATCAGATGTACCATTTGTGGGCCTGCCAATTTCGTAAAAAGGCCTTGAGGGAGTCCAGCCTTTAAAGAAATGGGGAGGGGGCATGCATTAGATGGCCTATTGATTCACCAGATGGACCCACTCATTTCTTAAAATGGCCCTGAGAAAGTCTAGCCTTTAAAGAAATGGGGAGGGGGCATGCATTAGATGGCCCATTGATGGACCAGATGGACCCACAAATTTCTTAAAATGACTCTGAGAAAGTCTGGCATTTTAGGAAATGGGGAAGGGGGGGCACACATTAGAGGGCCCATTGATGGATCAGATTTAGCATTGGTGGGCCTACATATTCCTTCAAAAGGCCTTGAGGTAGTCCAGGATTTGAAGAAATGGGGAGGGGGTATGCATTCGAAGGACCAGATGGACCCACCAATTTCTTAAAATGACCTTGTCCTTGAGGGCAAATTTCCCATCACAACCTGTCCAGGTGTTCATATAGGCAGGGCAGGAAGATCTTACCAATGGGGACACAGGAACTCCAAAAAATTTGGTTTTGGTTTTAGATGAAGAATGTCCCGCCACTTTTTTTAATGACATGTAATCACTATCAATTTTAATTGATAACTGTTGAAGAATCTGCTCTTTTCCCCTCTGCCAATGTCACTATATAAATGTGAGCCTTCATGCTGTGTTTTTATAATTGGCACTGTCACTCGTGATTTGCGCGCCGGCATCGCGCTCGTTGCGATAAATATTTTTTCAGTCGACACTTCTAGATAAAAAAAAAAGAAAAAAAAAAGCTGGAGCAGAGAAAGGAGCAAACATCATTATGACTTCTTGTTCCTTCCGCTGGTTCCTTTTACCGCGGCAGCAATCTAGGCAGGCGGGCCTCCTATTGACAGAATCGACCCGCTAAATTAATACATCTTAATGTGCTTTGCAGATTTCTATCGAGCTCTGTGTTTTCTCCTCACCCGGCGAATGGCGAGGGCTTTTATCCTCTCCCTCCAATTCCCTTTGAGCAAGAGCGTTTTCCAATCAGTGCATCACTTGTTTTGTGTTCCACGCTCCCCCCATTCTGCCTATTATTCATCCTCTATAGTCGGAATGCATAATTTGGTCCTTTGCCCCTCTGCAGCGAGCGCCGTTTGACAGATGCATTGCTATGTTAAAACACTATTGAGAGGGGGTTGGGGGGGGGGGAGGGGAAGAACCACACATTTAAACAGCCAGTGACTTGTTATGTCATTCAGATTGGGAAAAAAAAATATATATTTCATATTAAATGTCATTTATTTTTTGCTGTTAAACCCTCTTAAAGCTGCATTCTCTCCGGCAAACAAGCACCATAATTATAACCGTAATGGCACCTGAAAGACTTTTTAGTAGCGAGGAGGCGGCATTTGTGCGGCGTAATTGGCACTAGAAGAGGCATTTTGTCCTGCGACTCCCGCTGTTAATGCATCGAGTGACTTTCCAGTGATATTATCACGTGGCTGTGTACACACCTGACTGCATGGGATGTGTGCCGGGAGACGAGATCACATTATCATTACCGTCAGTATTCTTAAAGGGATCCTCCCGAGAGGATTGTGGAGGCCGCCATTGATGACTTCACAATCTGAGAATACCACGTGGCTGGGTGACCCTCCGGTGTCAGGACTCTTAGTCCTTAACCCAGAACAGGCAGATGGGGGGGGGGGGGGTTCTGTCCTGACTGCTCCGAGTACCTGAATCAAAAACGGAGACCGGGGGGGGGGGGGGGGGGGGGATCAGGATAACAGCCAGGCTACCGGCAACTTTAGAAAGTTGGCAATGGCGGCCTCCATGTTATTCCGATGGAGAGGTTAACTTTAAGGGCAAATATGTGTACAAAATTGTCCAAAGCAGGTCCCTGCAAGAAGTATTATACTCATCTCCCCGGGTTCCTGGAATAGAAGAAGTATTATACTCATCTCCCTGGGTTCCTGGAATAGAAGAAGTATTATATTCATCTCCCCGGGTTCCTGGAATAGAAGAAGTATTATACTCATCTCCCCGGGTTCCTGGAATAGAAGAAGTATTATACTCATCTCCCCGGGTTCCTGGAATAGAAGAAGTATTATACTCATCTCCCTGGGTTCCTGGAATAGAAGAAGTATTATACTCATCTCCCCGGGTTCCTGGAATAGAAGAAGGATTATACTCATCGCCCCGGTCTCCTGGAATAGAAGAAGTATTATACTCATCTCCCCGGGTTCCTGGAATAGAAGAAGGATTATACTCATCTCCCCGGTCTCCTGGATAGAAGAAGTATTATACTCATCTCCCCGGGTTCCTGGAATAGAAGAAGTATTATATTCATCTCCCCAGGTTCCTGGAATAGAAGAAGTATTATACTCATCTCCCCGGGTTCCTGGAATAGAAGAAGTATTATACTCATCTCCCCGGGTTCCTGGAATAGAAGAAGTATTATATTCATCTCCCCAGGTTCCTGGAATAGAAGAAGTATTATACTCATCTCCCCGGGTTCCTGGAATAGAAGAAGTATTATACTCATCTCCCCGGGTTCCTGGTATAGAAGAAGTATTATACTCAATTCTTCTATTTCTGGTTCCTGGAATAGAAGAAGTATTATATTCATCTCCCCAGGTTCCTGGAATAGAAGAAGTATTATACTCATCTCCCCGGGTTCCTGGAATAGAAGAAGTATTATACTCATCTCCCCGGGTTCCTGGAATAGAAGAAGTATTATACTCATCTCCCCGGTGTTCCTGGAATAGAAGAAGTATTATACTCATCACCCGGGTTCCTGGAATAGAAGAAGTATTATACTCATCTCTTTGGGTTCCTGGATTAGAAGAAGTATTATACTCCTCTCCCCGGGTTCCTGGAATAGAAGAAGTATTATATTCATCTCCCCAGGTTCCTGGAATAGAAGAAGTATTATACTCATCTCCCCGGGTTCCTGGAATAGAAGAAGTATTATACTCATCTCCCCGGGTTCCTGGAATAGAAGAAGTATTATATTCATCTCCCCAGGTTCCTGGAATAGAAGAAGTATTATACTCATCTCCCCGGGTTCCTGGAATAGAAGAAGTATTATACTCATCTCCCCGGGTTCCTGGTATAGAAGAAGTATTATACTCAATTCTTCTATTTCTGGTTCCTGGAATAGAAGAAGTATTATATTCATCTCCCCAGGTTCCTGGAATAGAAGAAGTATTATACTCATCTCCCCGGGTTCCTGGAATAGAAGAAGTATTATACTCATCTCCCCAGGTTCCTGGAATAGAAGAAGTATTATACTCATCTCCCCGGGTTCCTGGAATAGAAGAAGTATTATACTCATCTCCCCGGGTTCCTGGAATAGAAGAAGTATTATACTCATCTCCCCGGTGTTCCTGGAATAGAAGAAGTATTATACTCATCACCCGGGTTCCTGGAATAGAAGAAGTATTATACTCATCTCTTTGGGTTCCTGGATGAGAAGAAGTATTATACTCCTCTCCCCGGGTTCCTGGAATAGAAGAAGTATTATACTCATCTCCCTGGGTTCCTGGAATAGAAGAAGTATTATACTCATCTCCCCGGGTTCCTGGAATAGAAGAAGTATTATATTCATCTCCCCGGGTTCCTGGAATAGAAGAAGTATTATACTCATCTCCCCGGGTTCCTGGAATAGAAGAAGTATTATATTCATCTCCCCGGGTTCCTGGAATAGAAGAAGTATTATACTCATCTCCCCGGGTTCCTGGAATAGAAGAAGGATTATACTCATCGCCCCGGTCTCCTGGAATAGAAGAAGTATTATACTCATCTCCCCGGGTTCCTGGAATAGAAGAAGTATTATACTCCTCTCCCCGGGTTCCTGGAATAGAAGAAGGATTATACTCATCTCCCCGGTCTCCTGGAATAGAAGAAGTATTATACTCATCTCCCCGGGTTCCTGGAATAGAAGAAGTATTATATTCATCTCCCCAGGTTCCTGGAATAGAAGAAGTATTATACTCATCTCCCCGGGTTCCTGGAATAGAAGAAGTATTATACTCATCTCCCCGGGTTCCTGGAATAGAAGAAGTATTATATTCATCTCCCCAGGTTCCTGGAATAGAAGAAGTATTATACTCATCTCCCCGGGTTCCTGGAATAGAAGAAGTATTATACTCATCTCCCCGGGTTCCTGGTATAGAAGAAGTATTATACTCAATTCTTCTATTTCTGGTTCCTGGAATAGAAGAAGTATTATATTCATCTCCCCGGGTTCCTGGAATAGAAGAAGTATTATACTCATCTCCCCGGGTTCCTGGAATAGAAGAAGTATTATACTCATCTCCCCGGGTTCCTGGAATAGAAGAAGTATTATACTCCTCTCCCCGGTGTTCCTGGAATAGAAGAAGTATTATACTCATCACCCGGGTTCCTGGAATAGAAGAAGTATTATACTCATCTCTTTGGGTTCCTGGATTAGAAGAAGTATTATACTCCTCTCCCCGGGTTCCTGGAATAGAAGAAGTATTATACTCATCTCCTCGGGTTCCAGGAATAGAAGAAGTATTATACTCTATTCTTCTATTCCTGGTTCCTGGATTAGAAGAAGTATTATACTCATCTCTTTGGGTTCCTGGATTAGAAGAAGTATTATACTCATCTCCCCGGGTTCCTGGAATAGAAGAAGTATTATACTCATCTCCCCGGGTTCCTGGAATAGAAGAAGTATTATACTCATCTCTTTGGGTTCCTGGAATAGAAGAAGTATTATATTCATCTCTTTGGGTTCCTGGAATAGAAGAAGTGTTATACTCATCTCCCCGGGTTCCTGGAATAGAAGAAGTATTATACTCATCTCCCCGGGTTCCTGGAATAGAAGAAGTATTATACTCATCTCTTTGGGTTCCTGGATTAGAAGAAGTATTATACTCATCTCCCGGGTTCCTGGAATTGAAGAAGTATTATACTCACACCCTCTGGTCCTTGGTATAGATGTATTATACCTTGGTATAGAAGTAGTATACTCACCTCTCCAGGTCCCTGGAATAGAAGTATTATATTCACCCCCCCCCCAATAGCTCCCCGGAATATATATATATTATAGGGCCTGGCTCTTCTACGACCCCCCACCCCCCATCTATTCCAGGACTGCAGCCTTTGTTTGGATCTTCAGTACTCAACACTTCTGCAAATGTCCAATTCCTGTGACCCCCGGCCACCTGCTGTGGTTTCATCCTCTGACCCCCCTCCATCATGGTCTTCAGTGACATAGGGGGTCAGTGGATGGAACCACAATGTACAGCAGGGGGGACACAGACGTCCAATACACCCAGAACCCCCCCCCCCCCCCCGGGAATTACAGCCAATTCATGCACAGCTCTCTCATTGCCGCCTCCCTCACACACCCTGGTGGTGTACATGGAAGTTGCGGACCACAGAATCTCCGAACAGAAGCCCCCAGTCCCACCCATATAAACTGTGAACTGTGTGCTAAATTTCCCTGCAATACTTTATATTGATCTCTGATCAAAGGTCAATTTTGAATGATCTTAGAAGGGCTTCCTAAGTAGATTTAATTCAGCCAACTAGTTTACAATCCCTGTTCAGCTCCGCTGTTCATGAAGAGGCAGGTGTTGGAGGACTCTCGCTTATTTGTTTTTTTTGGCACCAGGCCGGGCTGTCAGTCACTCTGCAGAAATCTGGCATAATCTCAGCTACCCAAGTGAACCTATTAGAGGTGAGGATGCCCCAATAAACAGCTCAGTGGCTCCTATTCTCTGATAATGATCTTGAAATACTCTATACAGGCGTCGTAGGGCGGCATTTAGAAGGTGTGCGGGGTGTAAGCCGCCACAGGGTTATCCTGGCAGGGATGATCTTACCGTCGTCAATTCCTCTTCATTAAATTTAAAATATCAGAAAGAAGTAACTTGTTTTTCAGGGACTATTTAGAATCACAACGGACACACAATCCATGAGCATATCTTATATTAATCTGTATATATTCTCAATATTTGTTATAAAAATACATATGATAGAGAGAGAAAGATGGGACTTTTAAGGTGCCACAAAAAGTTGCAAATAGATATATAAAAATATCGAATTTATTCATACAGAAATATATAAAAACAGGATGTCGTCATACAATAACCATATATTGAGTAAACGGCAGTAACTTCTCGCTCTACATGTTTCGCCATACCATGGCTTCCTCAGGAGACTTCAGGTAAGGACTGCATGTATGGTCACTATAGAGTAAAAGCGATATATTATAAAATGCATAGTTGATGTACAACATCACTTCATAAACACAAATATACACAAGAATCATAATTTTCTCAGATGTGCATTGACTTTGGAACTAAACCCCAAAACATCCCCACCTGGACTGTGATGCGCATCCCATATAAACACCATGTGGCTCAGATGTGGAAGGACATTGATATTGCGGAGATATCTGGTGTACTACAGAGGAGGACATAAAAGCTCCTAAACCGGCCCGTCTACAGAAAGGATATATTCTTTTATATCTCAGTACAAAAAAGACATTGATTGAAATATATATAAAGAAGGGATCTAACCTACCAGTCCATCCAACATTTGGGGTCTGTTACTAGGTGGCAAGAGAAAAACCAGTCCTATGAGTAATCCCATTTAGTTGACAGTGTTGGAAAACAAAACGAAGACTCCTCAGCGGTCATGTACCCTAATTGTCAATCAACAAAGGGAAAGCCATTAAGACATTTTCTAATATATCGATTTTACTCTATAGTGACCATACATGCAGTACTTATCCCGAAGTCTCCTGAGGAAGCGATTGTATGGTGAAACATATCAACAGAATTAACTGCTGTTTACTCAATATATGGTTATGGTATGATGACATCCTTTTGTTTTTATATATTTCTGTATGAATAAATTTGATATTTTTATATATCTATTTGCAATTTTTTTTGTGGCACCTTAAAGGTCCCATCAGGCATGTGGTGCCTTTAACTATCCAACCTCCAGCAAAATATTATATTTATTTGTTATAAAAGACAATCCTATAACCAGAAACTTTCATCTAGACCAGGGTTCTCCAAACCTTGGCCCAAGGGCCACATCCGGGCCTGCTACAAGATTGTATCCGGCCTGCAGCTGATGTGCACAGCGAGAAACAAGAGGGCACTCTGAAGGAGTTGCTGGTGGCAGACAGAGAGGAATCTAAGAATGTAGCAGAGGTCAAGGCATGACGTAGACGGTAGATGTATCTGGTAAAGTAGCAAGGTTCAGGGTAGGCAGCAGACAGAGGTATGTGGTAACTTGGTATTTATCAGGGCAGCCGGCAGAGAGTAGAGGTATATGACAGCATAGCAAAGGTCAGGGAAGGCAGCAGAAAGTAGAGGTATCTGGTAATGTAGTAAAGGGAAGGCAACAGACAGTGGGGATATCTGTTAACTTGGCAATCATCAGGGCAGCTAGCAGAGGTATCTGCTAATGTAGTAAAGGCCAGAGCAGGCAGCAGACAGTAGAGGTTTTTGGTAACTTAGCAAAAGGCAGGTCAGGCAGCAGACAGTAGAGGTATGTAGTAACTTAGCAATAATCATAATCGGGGTAGCTAGCAAAGGTATTTGGTAATGTGGCAAAGGTCAGGGCAGGCAGCAGACAGTAGGGGTATCTGGTAATGTAGCAAAGGTCAGTGCAGGCAGCAGACAATAGAGGTTACTGGTAATTTAGCAAATGTCAGGGCAGGCAGCAGACAGTAGAGGCATCTGGTAACATAGCAAAGGCCAGGGCAGGCAACTGACAATGGAGATATTTGGCAATCATCAGGGCAGCTAGCAGAGGTATCTGCTAATGTAGCAAAGACCAAGGTGGGCAACAGACAGTAGAGATATCTGGTAACTTGGCAATCATTGGGGCAGCTAGGAGAGTTATCAGCTAATGTAGTAAAGGTCAGAGCAGGCAGCAGACAGTAGAGGTTTTTGGTAACTTAGCAAAAGGCAGGTCAGGCAGCAGACAGTAGAGGTATGTAGTAACTTGGCAATAATCAGGGTAGCTAGCAAAGGTATTTGGTAATGTGGCAAAGGTCCTGGGCAGGTAGCAGACAGTAGGGGTATCTGGTAATGTAGCAAAGGTCAGGGCAGGCGGCAGACAGTAGAGGTCACTGGTAATCTAGCAAATGTCAGGGCAGGCAGCAGACAGTAGAGGCATCTGGTAACGTAGCAAAGGCCAGGGCAGGCAACTCACAATAGAGATATCTGGCAATCATCAGGGCAGCTAGCAGAGGTATCTGGTAATGTAGCAAAGACCAAGGTGGGCAACAGACAGTGGAGATATCTGGTAACTTGGCAATCATCGGGGCAGCAAGGAGAGGTATTTGCTAATGTAGTAAAGGTCAGAGCAGGCAGCAGACGGTAGAGGTTTCTGGTAACTTAGCAAAAGGCAGGACAGGCAGCAGACAGTAGAGGTATGTAGTAACTTGGCAATCATCAGGGTAGCTAGCAAAGGTATTTGGTAATGTGGCAAAAGTCCTGGGCAGGTAGCAGACAGTAGAGGTATCCGGTAATGTGGCAAATGTCAGGGCAGCCAGCAGACAGTAGAGGTATCTGGTAATGTAGCAAATGTCAGGGCAGGCAGCAGATAGTAGAAATATCTGGTAATGTAGCAAAGGTCAGGGGAGGCAGCAGACAGTAAAGGTATCTGCTAATGTGGCAATCATCAGAGAGGCCTGCAGAGGTTTCTGGAAAAGTATTAAAGGTCAGAACAGGTGGCAGACAAAGGAATCCATGAACATAGCAGAGGTCAGCTAGAGGAACAAACAAGTCTGGCGCACTTAGTCAGCAGGAAACACCATCACAAGCATAGAGGTACAGACTACTGAAGTTTAAATAAGGCACCTTCTGGACTAAAGACCTATCTGGGGGGGGGGGGGCTGGGAGGCATGTATAGAGGCCCATTGCCTGGCAACTGACAGGAGACCCAGGGGAGGTATAGGACATCGGAGACCAGGTACTGGCATGGATTAAAAGGATGTGCTGTGCTCAATTGCTTGGCAACTGGGAGGCAAGGCAGCTCTGGGAGAACAGACGCCAGCCACGTAAGAAGCAGGTAAGTATTTTTTGTTAAAAAAAAAATAAAGAAGCAGGTAAGTATACAGGCTGCCTAACAAGTACCTGGCAATCAACTGACCAAACCCTCAAGTCTAATAGTATCAGCTAGATCCACCACAATCAGAAGTTTCAATTTCCTTCATCAGGTGCACTAATCTAGGTGAAGGACTGATCAATGAGGTCCTCCGGTGTTTGTTTCTGGCACAGTGTGCCATTTACCCTTTATTCACCAGCTTTTAGGTAGCTTGTGAATTAGTCATGAGCTAATGTGATATCGACGACTTAGCTTTTTTAGTTAAAGCACATGGTAGGTTTGGGTTTTTTGGTGACCCAGTAGCTACCACAGGTGGTCTTGCAGTGTTTGGGCCCTGGGCTCGGTTCTCACCAGGGACAATGTCTTTCTGGAGTCTCCCATGTTCACTTGGATTCTCTCGCCTCGTCCACTAGTTTCCTCCCACAGTTCAAAAACATTGCCTTCTGCCGACTCAATTACCCTAGACTGCTATAAATGTGTGCATCTGAATTTTTCACCCTTTGAAATACAAATATTGTCTTTTTTTTTTCTATAGCTAGAAGCAAAGCAGACACTTCATAATCTGGCATTTTCACCAGGAAAATTGCCAACTTTAAACAAATTCCCCTCATTTGCTGTTCCCAAGACACACTGCCTATAGTTCGCGTCTCCTGAAGATTCTGCTTTGGGAAAGATAGCACTTTGAACGTCATGCGGCATTGTATTTTGGCACAGTGTCGGCTAATCTTCCTTAAGAGACTTGCAGTCATTAATATTTCCAGAACACAGTGGATAATATTCTCTTCCACCTCAACGAGGATTCAGTCTACAGATACGGGAGATGTTTATGTAGCCTGACCAACCCAGCTGCCAGCAGAGATTTTATCTTACCTAAAAATGTAAAAATTCTAAAAGTTTATTCAGTTTATGGACACAGGACTTGGAAGACCCGTGTAGCCACCTGTCCCACACGCATTTTGTTCAAGTCAATACAAATCAAATGCACGTTACTTTATTACAATTTGTTCAGTTTTGATTTGTTGTTTTTTTTTTTTTTTTTTTTTTTTTTTATAAAATTTTTTATTTTCAGTAAATAGTATTTTCCAACGCAATGGAAACCGATGAATCCAAACTATTAAAATAGAGAAGAGGTAGCCATAACAGCCAAATGTTGGCCCAAAAACTGCCTTAATCTACCCCCCATCCCTCCAGGTACAATGCATTGTGTAGAATCCTCTGCATTTTCTGCATCTAAGATCTGTTCTTACACTGGTTATTTTTTTTCGGTGGGGGGAGGCTACACATATCTATTACGAAATGTACTAAATAATGGTTACTTTAGACCAGGGGTGTCAAATTCAATTACATCGTTGGCCACATCAACATTATGGGTCCCCTCAAAGGGCTGATTGTATCTGTAAGACTAGATCTCCAGAAACCCCCCCCATCAGCTGTCAAGAGCCCCCCCACCCTTAGAAGTCATGGGTTCCTCACCCTCTCTTACATAACAATGCACCCCCCCCCTTACCTAACTGGTAACTAGAAAGCAGAAAGTGCAGGATCTAGAGGAGGACCAGAGGAGGGCTGAAGTCAGCTGCTGGAATCTGCTGAATGCTGAAACCAGGGACGGTCGAGAGGAAGGGGTTCCGCAGCTGCACAGAGAGGTGCGGGATCTGTAGGAGGAGCTCTGTCCACCACTCCGCTGCTGACTGTTAAGACGGAGGTGGGGGTGGGGGGGGGGGTGGGGAAACGAGCCTCTCTGCAGCTGCACGAAGAAGCGCAGGATCTGACAGAGAAGTCCTCTCCTTTTCTCTGCTGGTGACTGCTGAGACAAGGTGGGGGCAGAGACAAGGGGGGTCTGCCGTAGAGGTGTGAGGGCCACATGAAATGGCCTGGTGGGCCATGTTCTTTAGATATTTACTGTAAGATACAAGAATACATTTTTACACACATTTTCTTTATAAAAAGAAAAGTTAACCCAAGAGTGACCTTTGCTGACCTTTTCTTTATATGCTGCGAAGTCTCCTGGCTCTCATGGTCACCTTGTGACTTAAAGAGGTCCTTTTAATCATGGCTGCACCCCCCTCCGCTGGCACCGCCATTTCTGTTTGTTGGGCATCCTCACAAATGCGCCAAAGGGCTCTGCCCAGGCTTTAGGACCTGGCAGAGCCCTGTGGCGCATCTGCGCATGTAACGAGTGTTGCATGCATGCGCAGAAAAAACAGAATTCCTCTAACTGACTGTGCCATCCTTGGGTGTGTGCGGAGGGGAGACCCACATGTGCACAGATGTACCGTAAGTCTCTGCCAGGTTCTGAAGCCTGGCAGAACTCCACACAACATCAACACACATGTGTACAACATCATTCTCGCCTAGGTGAGAAAAGAGCAAGTTCTGCCCTGAAGCACAAAAAAAAAAAATTAAAAAGCAGTTAAAAAATATCCATTTGTGAAAGAGGAAAGGGGCTGGAGCCAGATGCACACATAAACATTTAGTGTGAAGGTCCGCTTTAGAGTACACGGTCACTGACCTGGAACCAGAAGATAAAGTCGCTGACGCTGGACATTGCCATCGTCCATCTTGTAGGATCTACAAACTCCATGAGGGTCTCGCCTGCCTGACCTCAGTGGTCCTGAATCCATACCATCAAGGCGTGAGGTCCCTCTTTGAGACCCCCCCCTGCAGTTTTTTGTTATGATCCAAGTTATAGACATCAGTATAACTCAAATCTACCACGAGCAAGGTGACGAAGGATTCCCCGATACCGTGTTTTGTTTTTTAAAGTGTCATGGAATATTTATGTATACATCACTGGATTGTCTATGCATGATTCCTCTCTCATCCCCCTGATGAAGGAGATAAATACAGACTCCGAAATGCGTTGGATTGAGGACATCCATTGACAGTACCATTCTGTATATGTGCAACTTCCAGTGTGTTTTGTTATTTCCAAGTGTATTTATCTGTGGTAAAGCTTTTTAATAATGTTTTTTTGCATAAATGGATATTTTTATATATATACAGTCAGAGTGCCTTAAAAGTCCCACCCCAGAGGTTTATTCTCTTTCTATGGAACCAAAAGGTAGCTAATGAAGACAGAAAACCTAACTTGCATGCTGGTTCCAGGTTGGTTGGCAGCACGGTGGATTAGTGGTTCGCTCTTATGCCTTGCAGCACTGGGATCCCTGGTTCAAATCTTGGTCATGACACTCCAAAGATGTGTTGGCAGGTTAACTGGCTACAAATTGGCTCTAGTATATATATATGTGATAGGAACCCCAAGTTGTAGGCTCTCTGAAGGCATTTACTGATGTGAATGTATACTGTATACCTATTGTGAGAGGTTTACGTTACGCACATGAGTACAAATAAACAAAACTTGACTTGATTTTGAACATAAAAATTGAACGCATTTTTCTTTTTAGGGCTCAAAGTCTGTTGCCACTTCCATGTAGTGGTGGCTTTATGTAGGGTCTTATATAGGTTATTAAAAGACAAATTTCTTTCAACAACAAAACTAATATTTCTAATTGTGTCTTCAGGTTTATTTCAAGAGGGATGGGGAATTGATAGAAGTCATTCCCATGCTGGAGCCGCCACCTGCCGCTGCTGGACTGATGAATAACCGGGGCTCCCGGAACCTCCTAAACCGTGACATGGATGATACTAAAATGCAAAAATCACTTTTACTTTTGGACACGGAGGAACGAGGACCAAGTTCTTTCACAGAGATGCCATTCCGTGGACGCACCTCTGACCAAGGGCCCATGTCCAGCCCAGTGACCGAGGCCATTCCAGAGACAGTAGTTAGCCTGGAGTTCCCACGTTGGGTCCACAGTACAGACCCTACTTATTTCTTCCATCAAATGCATCTTCCAATGAGCGATGGGACAGTGGAGGTCCGAGCTATGCTCACTTGGACCCTAAACCCACAAGTAGACAATGAAGCGCTCTTCAGCTGTGAGGTCAAGCACCCGGCACTGACCATGCCCATGCAATCTGAGGTCACATTAGGTAAGTGGCACAGTACACTTTCTTTGTTTGTCAGCAAATGTCTCAATGGTTTGTAGAATACTCTAAATACATTCCAATTGTTTATACACAAATTAGCTTTGTGGCATTCTGTGTGCACTTTTTTCAGCCATAAGATGCAACCATTACAAAGCCAAGCTAAAGATTCTGCTTTTTCTCCACCTTTATTAAAAGGTTGGTAGGTGGTAATGAAAAACGTGTGCCGCTCAGGCTACAAGGGAAAGCAATCCTGTATCCCCCACTGAGAGCGCAGGCCAGGGAAGGAGCATGCCAAACAAATGTTGAGCAAAGGATAGATCCCATGGAGCTGCACATCAATCCAGACCCACTGGTATTGGAATGAATGGCAGTCTCAGCTTGGAATCCTGCCAGGCCACGTCCCTAATGCGTTTCTCTTCACCCCTCGGAGCTTAATAATGGGGCCGTCCTCAACGTGTTTCACTCTGCCCCTCCCTTAACCATGGCTAAGGCTACCATTCATTCCAATGCCAGTGGGTCTGGGTTGGTAGGTGGTGTTCTACATCTCGGAGCAGGGATGGAACTTATCACTATGGGTTCCAGAACCATTACCCAGCATATGTCTCAACACTAGGCTGTTTAATGGAGCCAAGTTGCTTGGTTTAGGAGCGCACGCTACCGACAGGTCCACAATTAGGACCTGCCCACTTTTTCAGTGTTATTAAGGGTCAAGTGCCACCAGGAAATGTTATATTTGACTGGTCAGTGTTTAATTATTTATTGGGTTCCTCTACAGCAAACCACTGCTGTAGAGGAACCCAATAAATAATTAAACACTGACCAATCACATATAAAATTTCTCCAAAATGCGGGCCAGATGCAGCCCTTTGTTTCCCCATATCCAACCCTTGGGGGTACTATCCCTCACACTAACACCAACAATGGGGACAAAACTGGCCCTTTGTATAGAAAGTTTGGAGAGCCCTGTTCTATGGTAAAGTGTTTTCTTGTAGAAATTTCTGTCTGCGCTCTCTCCCCAAAGCCACAACAAGGTGTTACTGTTCAGCGGCTGGACTTCCCAATGATCTATTCTACATTATAGATAATCCATAGGTGTAAATTGACCACCATTTGGCTCTGTAATGGCTTCACCATCTGGGTGGAAGTGTGAATTCTAGTCCCCAAGAGAGGTTATATGAAGTCACCACTGGAAGTCACTTCATATATAACGCTGCCATTGCTTGCTTGATTACGCTAGTCAGGTCACTGGGTTGTTGCGGAGGACTTTTTAAAAAAAAAAGTAATGCGATTCCAGGTAATGCGATTCTTTCATGGTGAATTTTCCATCGCCTGGGCTTGTTCTCAGGACACCTATGAAGGCCGTGTGATGCTCAGTGAAGTCGGAGGGAGGGGGGGGGTGAATAACTTACTGGTCTGTTACTGGAGAGACTTGCATTGATTTCCCAAGGAGTATTGCCTGAAGTCTGCCTGCTTATACCAGCATTTCATTGCCATTATTGCAGGCAGGAAAACGTTGGGGAGTCATATAAATCATGCTGAATGTGAAACATAAAATGATTAGATTTCAAGAAATCAGACATTCAGGCTTATTCAATAAGGCATTACAAAGAGCAGTGAGGATGTGCACCGTGTACTGAACAACCAGTCTGTTACTGCCGTTATTTGAGTTTCTGAATATTTGTCATGGATACCTGTCTGGGTTGCCCAGGTCCTCAATTTGTGGCAGGAATGCAAAGCTAAATTTATTTTCCCATTTTATTCTCTTAGAGAACACTTATGATAAATTCAAGCAGCTGCTTCCACACTCTTCCAGCTGAGACTGACATCCGACAATGGGAAAGCAGAAGGCGGTAGGGAATGAAGGTGGATTGAAAGGCTTCACATAGACCTTCCATGGTCTCTTTCCTGTATACCCTTAATGGCCTATATAGGACCTTCCAGCCACCCCACCATTTAACAAGCCTTAAATGTTGAGGGGAGTCTTACCAAGAGTGAGGAAGCACCCCCCTTTTAAACACTGCCGGTTCTTTTCTTCTGTATGTTGGTACAAAAACTGGCAGCATAGTCTGCGTGATTTGGGCACCATTTCGTAATAGCAACCCTACATCATAGTGCTGATTTTATATTCCACAGCCCATGTATGAGGCTGCTTTACTTGTTGTTAAAGTATGTGTCCAGCCAAAACTTTTTTCTTCGATTAGGATGTCGTGGAGAAGGCTTAGAACCTTCCTCAGCATTTAATAGTTATCTGGGGTGCCATCAAAGAAGAGTTCCAGGAATGGATATTGATGCCTAGTCACATTGGTCCAGCTTGGACCAACTATGTATTTACAATACAGGTGGGATCTCTCTAGAAGTTGTCAATCATTGTAGTAGGCACTGCTACTCCAGTGATCTCCACTAGCTACCGGGTCCCGTCACCACCCCGCCTCTCTACCTCATCCAATCAGAGAGCACTTTCATTGAGAAAAGGCAAAGTGATTTCTGAGTGGCGCCATGCCAACCTGGTGACCTCTTTTGCTCACAAGGGAGCAGGGCAGCCGCTCGGCCTGGGACCTGGACGTTAGTGGAGATCACTGGAGTAGCGGTGTCTACTACAGTGATTTCCAGCTTCTAGAGCAGGGTTTCTCAACTAGGGTTCCTCCAGAGGTTCCTTGAGCAATGAGCAGTTTCTGCCTCTCAGATAAGTTCCCACTGACACCATTGCTCTTTTTAGCTATCTGTAAGAGGGTAGTACTTCCTACTGACCACAAGTGTAAGGAGCATTCTTCCCACCGACTATCACACTAATGTGTCACGAGTTGTAGATATAGTCCTCTTTAGCAGGGGTTCCTTGAGACCAAAAAGTTATTTCAAGGGTTCCTCTATGTTGAAAAAAGTGTTGATAAGGTATATAGATACGTCAGGAATCAGCAGCAGGGATAGGCAGATCTGCGTGGCTACACTTTACAAACTGAGACCAGACTGTGTATGCTTTAGGGCCAATTCACACCACATGCAGTCCAGTGTGTTTTTTTTCTACATCAAAAACGCATAGAAAGTAGGTTATATGGTTTTCAGTGGCATAGTTCACACCAGTGCTTGCAGTTCCAGTGCGTTCCAGTTCCAGAAAAAAAAGTAGAACGTACTGCATTTTTCCCGCACTGGACTGTACTGGAACGCTGTAAAAAGCATAAAAAACTCACGGGAATGTACCGGAACGCACCTAAATGCCCCAAAAATGCACTGGAACACCCATGTTCTTATTTAAGGTTAAGGGAAAAAAAAAGGGGGGGGGGGGGAATGCACTGGACTGCATCAAAAATGCACCAAAAACGCTTAAAAAACGCGCATGCACAAAAGCATCTGAAGCGAATCCGGACTGCGTTTCTATGGTGTGAACTGGCCCTTAACTAAGATTTATTTACAGTGAAACCAAAATCCATCCAAACGCCATTAAAGAGGAAACGCAGCAAACCTGTAAATACCAGTGAACAGTGAACCACATGACAAAATACCTAATTATAATACAATATATACAAAATGAGGAACACAGATCACAGGGAATACCGGAGATGCAAGAAAGGGAGAAACCAGAACTGGAATCAGGAACAAGGGGAGCAAGATTAAGGCAGCAGGTTACATAATGCAGGGCAAGAGCAAGAGCAAGGTCAGGATAAATGGCACACAGTATCTGGCAGTGGCTCGGAAAGCAAAACTGGGTACAGGGCAGGAGCAGGCAAAAGAACAATGCGAGAGGCACTAGTAGAGGAGGAAGTAAATACCCTCCCAGCAGCCAGCATTAGGTGGAAACTGATTGCTGGGAGACACCTGCTGGTGGATACCAGCATTACAACCTTTCGCTCTTGGAAGCACAGGGCCACCAGTAGGTGGTCCAGGTCCTGACACATAGTTACATTGGTCAAATCTGTAACTAAGTAAAAATATCTATGCCTGCAAATCTTCTTTAAAGAAATTCCCCCTAAATTCCTGTTTCGCTGATATTTTACTGGGCAGGAAGTGAGGGTAACCATCCAATAGCAATACATGAATGAAAATGCTTTTCTTTAGTAGAGTAGAGGGAGTCTGGGGCCCCGGTTAGATTATTATTGCTATGTATCTTCCTGTTGCAGGTTTCCCTTCACTTCCTGTCTGGCGATTTAGTTGTCAGAAGGACAGGAAATTAGCAGTAAAAACCAGACAGGGGTTCTACTGCTCCCCTCCTCATCCAAAATATTCTGGAGGAACCATACTAAATTTTGCACAGGGTGACATATAATCGAAAAAAAAAAAGGGCAGGATCCTTCACTATGCAATTCACTGCGATTTGAAATGCCTTATTAAATAATTCTAATAATGTATAACTAGAAAGATGAATAAATCTACAGTGTTCTCTATTACCTTATGAAAATTCTTTGACCTTGAATGGATAATCTAATGTGGATCCTGAATTGCACTGACTGCCGTGTTCCGTTAATGCTGCATAAACTGTAATGCATGATAATGGTGTTACCTGGAGCTAGCAGAACATGACAATTACTTATTGCTTTGTTATCAAATGGAAAGTGAATCTATACCTGTTAGCATGAAAATGATTGTTGCAGTAATTCCATCACTTAATGTGTGTCGGGGGGCCGGGCCAGGCTAAGCGAACTGACAATGAGCCAGGGAATCGCGGAATAACCTTTGTAAGTCTGGTATTTAAATGACAAGATAGCTCTGAACTCCCAATTAGTCAAACATGGATGAGACGTGTCCACGGCCCACTTCGGGTTTGTTACCGACAGAAGCGACTCACTTTTCATTGTGCGGATCGGAATATCGCTTGCAACCAGTGTGATCTATAGGGGTTTTATTGTGTCAATTTCTCACTCTGATATTTCCAGCTATTTTAAAGCACATTCGTCACATGTTTAAAGTAAGATCAGTTTTTTAAAGCCAACTGAGGTAATGCACAAAGCGTTCCTTCAGCAGGCAATCAACATTCCAAAATTCGTGATTAGCCAGAAATCTGTATAGTTTTCAGACTCTCAACACTGCATGTGGTTATTAAGAATGGCTGAACCTCGTCAGAATTTAGCATTAAATAGTAATATTGTATCAAAAACTAAAGTAATGAGGGGTATGGAGAACATCCATTGGGAGGAAACAGGGCATGGTGATGTCCAGTATGGGGTAAGAGGGAATAGGGGGTATCTACTATGAGGAAAATGGATCATAGAGGACATCCAGCATGAGGTAAGAGGGCATGGGGGATGTCCATTGGAAGGAAAGAGGACAGAGAGGGTATCTACTGTGAGAAAAGAGGGCATTAAGAACATTCACCATGAAGAAGGTCATGGGGGATGTCCACCTGGAGGAAACAAGGCAAGGTGGATGTCCACTATGAGGAAAGAGGACATAGAGGGTATCTACTGTGTGGAAGGAGGGCATTAAGAACATTCACCATGAAGAAGGCAGGCATGGGGAATATCTATCGGGAGGAAACCGGGCATGGTGGATGTCCACTATGGGGAAAGAGGACATAGAGGGTATCAACAATGATGAGAGAGGGCATTGAGAACGTCCACCATGAGGAAAGAGGGCATGGGGATGTACACCATGAGGAAAGAGGGCATGGGGGATGTCCAGCATGAGTAAAGAGATCATGAGGGATGTCCATTGGAAGGAAAGAGGACATAGATGGTATCTACTGTGAGGAAAGAGGGCATGCAGAACATCCACCATGAGGAAAAAGGGCATAGGGCACATCCACCATGAGGAAAGAGGTCATGAGGGACATCCATTGGAAGGAAAGAGGACATAGAGGGTATCCACCATGATGAAAGAGGGCATAGAGAATGTCCACCATGAGGAAAGAGGGCATGGGGACGTCCACCATGGGGAAAGAGGGCATGGGGGACATCCATTGGACAGGAGGAAAGAGAGCATGGTGGATGCCCACTGTGATGAAAGAGAGCATAGAGGGTATCTAGTCTAGTAAGAGGAAACCGGGCAGGGAGGATGTCCACCATGAGGAGATATTATATGGTGGATGTCCACTATGAGAAAAGAGGCCATTAAGGGTATATACTGTGAGGAAAGAGACCATGGAGGACATCCACCACAAGGAAAGAGACCATGGAGGACATCCAACAAGAGGAAAGAGACCACGAAGGACAATCCACCATGTCGAAATAGGGCATGGTGGACATCCACCACAAGGAACGAGGGCATGGTGGACATCCACTATGAGGGATATGGTCTCCTTTAAGCAGCATTCAAAAATGTATGCAGTCCTTTTCTTTAATTTGTATGTTCCTGGTATCATATTGAGGAGTGTAACACGTGGGAAAAAGCTTGGCTTTTTTAAATGTTCCATTTTACTTTTAACTTAGCAAAAAATAGATACATTGTCAAAAAAGGGCTAACAGCTTGCAAACCTTCAGTAAATGTTGGTTGTGTAGACAACCATGACCTGCGTTTGGCATCGGTGTGTGACTTTCCCTTGCTTTGTGACGGTGACACGTATAATATAGGATAGATGTCGCTTCTCGTCACAATTGGCACTAGTCAGTCATGTAAAGGAAGACAATTCGCTTCTCCTGATCATACCGCCATTCCTCAGACATGGGTTGTCACATCGGCTGTTATTCACTCACTGCAAATACAACCGCAGCATTCTGTATCTGTGTGTTCTTTGTATATCAAGCCAAACGTGTGACTTCTCTTTCTATATGGTAGCCTTGGTTCTCCCAATCCCCTATTGTTCGCTCTATAGGTGATGGCACAGTGTCATGTCTCCTATTGTGGATGAGAGTGGAATTCTCAGTATCCTATTCTCTGTAGAATACAATGCACAGTACTACGTCTATTCCAGATTCTAGCGTTGCTCTCAGGTTCTCTTGTCATGAGAAGAAGTATGGTCAGGGTCACCTTTCATTCTATGAACCTTCTGTATATATCTGCATGATTGAACATGGTCACTGATGTGTAATGTGTGTTTCCTGAGGTCTGGTGTATATAAACTATAGAAAATGGGAGTTATTGCTTTATATAGCACCACCAGCTCAAGTGGCGTTGTACCAATAGATATAATGAGGACGGGCAGCACTGATAATGTGGAATATAAAGTGTTCTGTATACTGTTATACATCAAGCAGTATAAATAATGATAATAAGTGTACGTAGAAGCTTGCAGTCTAGAGAGGGGAGGGAGGTAGGGGGTAAGTGAGCTGTATATGGAGGGGAGGAAAAGATGCATTGTATCTACAGGGCAAGTCTGTAAAAAAAAAAAATACACACTAGGCCAGTGGTCTCCAAACTGTGGTCCAGAGGCCAGATGCGGCCCTTTGCCTACTTTTATCTGGCCTTTGGGGCACTATTTTATCCACTGATGCCAATTAAGGGGCACAATTGCTCCCACTGACGCCAACAATTGGGCCCAATGACACCAATGATGGGGCACAATTGCTCCCACTGACGCCAACAATTGGGCCCAATGACACCAATGATGGGGCACAATTCCTCCCACTGGCACCAATGATGGGGCACAATTCCTCTCATTGACACCAACAATTGGGCCCAATGACAGGGAACAATTCATCCCAATGACACCAAAGATGGGGCATTGGTTTTTCCCACCGATCTCCGAACCTATTCCTCTCCCAATGGCCCCCCTAAAGTCTCAAGGACCGAAAACTAGCCCCTTGTTTTCGCCTGTTGCCCGACTGCCCCACATACATTTACTGCGGGGCGGCAGTAGGGCCATCTTAACAGCATCATGGGCCCCTGGGCAAAGTAATGCACTGGGGCCCCTACAGCATTGCAGCCTCACTGTGCCCAACATTGCAGCCTCACTGTGCCCCCATTGCAGCCTCACTGTGCCCAACATTGCAGCCTCACTGTGCCCCCATTGCAGCCTCACTGTGCCCCCATTGCAGCCTCACTGTGCCCAGCATTGCAGCCTCACTGTGCCCCCATTGCAGCCTCACTGTGCCCCCATTGCAGCCTCACTGTGCCCCCATTGCAGCCTCACTGTGACCCCATTGCAGACTCACTGTTCCCAGCATTGCAGCCTCGCCAGGGCGGAGGAAGAGAGAGGGTGGGCCGGATCATGACTGGAGGAAGAGGAGAGCCACGAGATCACAGAGTGCGAATAGCACGTTGTTACAGCTCACATGAAATTGCCTCCACTCGCCGTTGCACACAGCCCCGCCTCCTCCTGACCCCGCACCTGTGATAGACAGAACACATCCCAGCATTGGACCCGCATTCTGTCTATCACAGGCGCGGGGTTAGGAGGAGGCGGGGCTGTGTGTGACGGCGAGCAGATCGGAGGCGATTTTCAATGTTAGCTGTAACAGCGTGCTATACCGCTCGGTGATCCCGTGGCTCTCCTCTTCCTCCGGGGTGATCACTGGGAGAACGGCTCCCGATCAACCATTTGAGGGCTGCAGTATACAAATTCCATCCTAGCACTGCCAATGGCTTTTCTCTAGATCCGATCGGCCCTGATGGGGCCCCATGCGCATCTGGGGCCCCTGGACTGTGCCCGGGTGTGCCCGCTCGGTAAGACGGTCTTGGGCGGCGGCTTCTACAGGCAGAATCACGTACCTGTACGTGATTCTGCTTTTCCGGGTCTGGGACAGGTGCCGTCAGCGACCCGCTCCCGCTGTGATTGCACACCGCAGGGGCAAATCAGCGGGTCCGGCGGACTCGATGTCCACCGGCGATCATTCGCGACACAGGCAGAACAGCGATTTTCCTATGTAAACAAGGCAGATCACCGTTCTGTGACAAGGAAAGGCAGTGAGCTTGTGTTTCTGCTAAACAGAAACATGGATCTCTGCCTTTCCGCAGTTAACCCCCCCCCCCACACACACACTGTTAGGAAGCACCACCTAGGAACACATTTAACCCTTTGATCGCCCCTAGATGTTAACCCCTTCCCTGCCAGTGTCATTAGTACAGTGACAGTGTATATTTTTAGCACTGATCACTGTATTGGTGTCACTGGTTCCCAACAAAGTGTCACTTAGTGTCCAATTTGTCCGTCGCAATGTCGCAGTCCCGCTATAAGTTGCTGATCGCTGCCATTACTAGTAAAAAAAAAAAAAAAATTCCATAAATTTATACCATAGTTTGTAGTTGCTGTAACTTTTGCGCAAACCAATCAATATACACTTATTTGGATTTTTTTTTTTACCAAAAATATGTATGCTAGGCCTAAATTTATGAAGAAATTGGATTTTTTACATTTTTTTTATTGTATTTGTTTTTTAGCAGAAAGTAAGATATTATATATATATATATATATTATATATATATATATATATATATATATATATATATATATATATATATATATATAAATAAATGAAAAAGGAGCGACAATTTAAAAAAAAAAATATATATATATATATATATATATAATAAATAAAATATTTATATTTTTTTTTATTATTATTATTATAATATATATATATATATATATATATATATATATATATATATATATATATATATATTTTTTTTTTTTTTTTTTTTTTTTTAATTGTCGCTCTTTTTTCATTTATATCACAAAAAAAAACAAAAACGCAGAGGTGATCAAATACCACCAAAATGCTCTAAATGTGGGAAAAAAAGGACATCAATTTTATTTGGGTACAGAGTCGCACGACCGCGCAATTGTCAGTTAAAGTAACGCGGCGCCGTATCACAAAAAATGGCCTGATCATGAAGGGGCTAAACCTTCCGGAGCTGAAGTGGTTATGAAGTTTGTGGAGACCCCTGCACTGGGCTCCTGAGAGGAGAAAACCACCATTAAAAACATGCCTAAAACTGCAGGTGTTTTTTTTTTTTTTTTTTTTTTGGTGCTGGGTCGTGGTAATTGATGATATTTTTGGACCAGTTTTCCTTTGATATTAAAAGAAAATCGGGAGCAATCCATTCCCATTTTCCACCAAATGAAATAACAAATTTGTCCTTAAAAAAAATGCGGTAGAATTCCCCTGGAATATACTAAGTAGTTGCAACGATATGTACAGTTCTTCTAACGCAGGCCAAAGATGCAAAATTTGGGCTTGGACCTTAAAATTAGTTTTGACCCTGGTGGTCATGAAGGGGTTAATAAAGCTCCGTGAATTCATCAAAATATACCTGGCACCGATTTTGGCTTCGGTAAACCCAAATGGAATTGCCGTAGGTTGTTGCACTTTGCTCCTCACCAATACTTGAGGAAATAAAGTTTAGCATCTTCTTGCGTCGCGTCTCTCGAATTCTCCTCGTATCTCTGGAGCTTTCTGTAATGACGAGTCTGAAGTCTTCTGTTCCGGAATTTCTAGAACTAATGCAACTTTTTTTTTTGTATTTATTAAACCTGGGAATGTTGCATAGACCGGCACCGTTTTTTTATTGGTGTGCATGCCCTGATGTGGTCTTCTCATAGACCAGAGCTTTCCAACCAAATGGTCCTGCTGGACCGAAGCCTCTCCGCTCTTCTGAAACGAAGGGCCACAGCCAATCCCCATGAGCGCTCAACCCCCCCCCTTATCCGCCGATGAGGATGGATGAGGCAATGATGCATTTTTACGATGGTGGTGTCGGAGCCAGCGGTCTCTCTCCCCTCCCGGCCATCCTCTGTAGAATTATCCCCATTCTAATGAGGTTTGTATGCAGATCAGGCTGTTTGGTCTCATTCGTTTACAAACCATTAAGGTTAATGTGCTTCTTGTTTAAAGAAAGTGTTGAATTAATAGAGTGCGCCGAGGAGGGGAGCCGGGGCCATTCCAAGCTCATTTTATCCAGTTCGCTCTATGCGCGGTCTGGCTGCCGCGGGAAAAAAAAAAAAAAACCTTGTGCTTGACATTTGCTGAGAGTGTCATCCTAACAGAACCCTGCTGGAGGAACCGTACGCCGGAGCCGGAGAGTCACTCAATGGTCAATGGTCACTCAATGGTACGTGTGAGGGTCGGGCTAAAGTTCTCCATTGGGTGGGGAAAATGCAACACTTACTGGTATTCGTATTTCTACGTTGGAGGGTCAGGTGGGCTCCACAATGACTTGATGGCACCTTTTTGTAGCAACACTTAAAATGATTTAAACCCTTCATTTTTTTTTAAGCACTTTCAACAGCTGATTTAATCGTGGAGTATGCAGCTTCCTTCTCTTTTAATCCCGGCCTGTGCTCCTCTTGAAGCTGGTGCCACGACCTCTACCGAAAGGGTTTTAGGGTGGCTCCTTCTCTTGCAGCATTCTATGGTTGGGTCTCCTTAACACTGGAATACAGGACCCCAAAGCCGAGGATTATTAGAAGGGCTGAAGGGCTCTATTATTTTCATTTGGTTGCCTTACATTAGATCTCGGGGTGCAGGGCATGGCCAGTGTCCGCATTGGTTGTGTGAGCATCTGATACTGTTAATGTATATCAATTCCTGTTTTTTTTTTGTTTTTTTTTAACAAGATGGCTGAGTGGCCCATTCCCTGTTGGGGCCGGATAAGTTTAGCTACAGAAGTACGGCCGATGTCAATACTAAAGGGGCCCTTGATAATGAAAGATTGGATGAAACGTGTCGGGTGGAGTTCTGGTACTAACGATGGCACTATTCCTCCCACTGACCCCAATGATAAGGCACTATTCCTCCCACTGATACCAACAATGGGGCACTATTCCTCCCACTGACACCAACAATAGGGCACTATTCCTCCCACTGACCCCAATGATAAGGCACTATTCTCCCACCGATACCTATGATGAGGCACTATTCCTCCCCACGATACCAATGATGGGTCACAATTCCTCCCACTGATACCAATGATGGGTCACTATTCCTCCCACTGACACCAATGATGGGGCACTATTCCTCCCACCGATACCAATGATGGGTCACTATTCCTCCCACCGATACCAATGATGGGCCACTATTCCTCCCACCGACACCAATGATGGGGCACTATTCCTCCCACCAATACCAATGATGAGGCACTATTCCTCCCACCGATACCAATGATGGGGCACTATTTCTCCCACTAACACCAATGATGGGACACTATTTTCCCACTTATACCAATGATGGAGCACTATACTCCCACCGATACCATTGATGGGGCACTATTCTCCCACTAATACCAATGATGGGGCACTCTTCCTCCCACTGACACCAATGATGGGGCACTATTCCTCCCACTAATACCAATGATGGGGCACTCTTCCTCCCACTGACACCAATGATGGGGCACTATTCCTCCCACTAATACCAATTATGGGGCACCATTGCTCCCATAGATACTAATGATGGGGCATTATTCTTCCCACGATTACTAATGTTGGGGCATTTTTAACTCTTATTGATGCCAGGGCATTTTCGTCTCACACTGGCTATAGTCCGGCCCCCTCAAAGGCTGAATGACAGTAAACTGGCCATTTGTTCAGAAAGTTTGGAGTCCCCTGATCCATATCTATCCATATGTAACGTAAAGCCAAGCTGTTAACATCTTGTGAAGTCAAACTGGTACCCAATAGGACTGGTGAAGATGATTTTGCCAATCTGGTGATAAGGGTACAGGAGACATATAGGGCAATCCATACTGGGGGGGTCTCTGAAGTCAAAAAGGTTAAGAACACCCCCACCCTCCACCTTGGAAGCCAGTTGGCAATCTTCTTTCACTGATCTGAATACAGTAAACTGAAATATGATGAATTCTATTTATACTACTGATTTATTTATTTTTTTTATATAATTGCTTCTCTTTACATGTACATGTGTTTTCAGCCACCATGGCTCTGTGACCCGGAGCTGCAGCTTGCTTACTCAGTCTATAATGAGAGGGGTTGTAGTCATATTCAGGGTAATGAGTGGGTGGAAAAGCAGTTGACGGCTGAGTCTTCTTAAATAGCTCTATTTTCTGGCCAAACCCCAGATCACAGCAGCTGTAGCCATACAAGTCAATTCATGCATCATTGGACATGCAAACTGCAGACTTAAAAGAATGTTCCACAGGATCCCTTGAGCTCCGGATGGCGTGTATAAATATAGGCAAACTGCGTAGATCTGATGTTGGGATGTGGGTAGAATTCTTCCAAAGTTCCTGTGGTCGAGGCATCTTGTTGTCCCTACGTGTGGAGACACATGTCACTGAGATGGCGTGAGGGCCTCCGTTCGCTCATATTCCTGTATTTCAGGACACTCTGACCTCATATTCTGTTTACTGAATGCAAGTTAAGGTCTTAATATTTTTTTTAGCAAACCACATATGTATAACTGTTCTTTTATTTAGATGCAAGATAACTTTTAACCAAGATTGGTGTAGGCTGTACCAACGTCTTCACTCTCCAACCACCTTGAGAAATATTTGTGGAGCTCCATTGTAACAACGACACTTCCTGTAACATGGTTCCTCCAGGACAAGCCATGCATAGCCACCTTTGTGGAGGTAATTTGCCAATATGGACTTGGCCACCAGAGATATTGGTGTCCTGCTGAAGACCCACAAATGTAGATGTGAACTATAGCACTGGTGCTTTTTTATAATTCACCTTCTTTTCCCCATTGGTCGACAGGTAAAAAACTCATAATATTGACAAATTAAACTTGCATCCTTCTTTATAAAGTGCTCCACCTGCATCTACACCGATCAGCCATATGACCACCAATCATTATTTATTGAGGCATGGACTCCACTAGACCTCTGAAGATATGCTGTGGTATCTGGCACCAAGTGGTCCATAGCAGATCCTTTAAGTCATGTAAGTTAGGAGGTGGGACCTCGAAGGGTCTGACTTGTTCTTCCAGAACATGCCACAGATGATCTGGAAAATTAGGAGGCCAGGTTAACACTTTGACCTTGTTGTTGTGTTCCTCAAACCATTCTTGGTTTCATCAGACCAGGTCACCTTCTTCCATTGCTCCGTGGTCCAGTTCTGATGCTCACGTGCCAATTGTAGGCACGTTTGGCTGTGGACATGGATCAGCAAGGAATCCCTAGCCAGTCTGCAGCTATGCTGCCCCATACTCAAGAAACTGCGATGCTCTGTGTGTTCTGACACCTATCAGAACCAGCATTCACTTTTTTCGGCAACTTGAGCTTCAGTAGCTCTTCTATTGCATCAGACTACACAGGCCAGCCCCCCCTCCACCTCCATTAATGGGTCTTCCCTCCCCACCTTCATCAATGAGCCTTCCCTCCCCACCTCCATACATGAGCCTTCCCCCACCTCCATCAATGAGCCCCACCTTCACCAATAAGCCTTCCCTCCCCCACCTTCATCAATGAGCCTTCCTTCCCCCACCTCCATCGATGAGCCTCCCCTCACCACCTCCATCAATGAGCCTTCCCTCCCCACCTCCACCCATGAGCCTTCCCCCCACCTCCATCAATGAGCCTCCCCTCCCCTCCCCACCTCCATCAATGAGCCTCCCCTCCCCACCTCCATCCATGAGCCTTCCCCCCACCTCCATCAATGAGCCCCACCTTCATCAATGAGCTTTCCCTCCCCTACCTTCATCAATGAGCCTTCCTTCCCCCACCTCCATCAATGAGCCTCCCCTCACCACCTCCATCAATGAGCCTTCCCTCCCCACCTCCATCCATGAGCCTTCCCCCCACCTCCATCAATGAGCCCCACCTTCATCAATGAGCTTTCCCTCCCCTACCTTCATCAATGAGCCTTCCTTCCCCCACCTCCATCAATGAGCCTCCCCTCACCACCTCCATCAATGAGCCTTCCCTCCCCACCTCCACCCATGAGCCTCCCCCCCACCTCCATCAATGAGCCTTCCCTCCCCCACCTCCATCAATTAGCCTTCCCTCCCCCACGTCCATCAACGAGCCTCCCCTCCCCACCTCCATCAATAAGCCTTCCCTCTCCACCTCCACCCATGAGACTTCCCCCACCTCCATCAAAGATACCCCCCCACCTCCATCAATGAGCCTCCCCTCCCCACCTCCACCAATAAATCTTCCCTCTCCTACCTCCATCAATGAGCCTTCCCTCCCCACCTTCATAAATGAGCCTTGGCCACCCATGATCCTGTCATCAGTCCTCTGGTTCTCCTTCCTTGGACCACTTTCGGTTGGTCCTGACCACTGGAGACCGGGAACATCCTACAGGAGCTGCAGTTTTGGAGTTGCTCTGACTCAGTCATCTAGACATTACAATTTGGCCCTAGTCAAAGTCTCTCAAGTCTTTACACTTGACCATTTTTTCCTGCTTGCAACACTGCAGGGACAACATGTTGACCACCCACCCACATTCAGATGCCATTGTCACCAGATAATCAATGTTATTCACTTTACCAGTCGGTGATAGGAATGGTATGGCTGATCGGTGTATATACAAGTGTAAATATATATATATATTTTTTTTTTACAGCCATTGGTTTCAAGTTTTATTGCTGCAAGTTTCTACATTGTAGCCCCCGCCAGCTATACCAGCAAGCATTTATGTCAAAGGGACAGTTTCTTGTGTGTTGTGACAAGTTTTATTGCTATATCAGATCATTATCAGTAACCGAGTGTCATATCCACAAGAAAACGCACAAGAGTCTGCTCAATTATAGAAAGAGATACAGACGAGCAATATTTTTAGCACAAAGCGATGTAGGTAAGATTCCCCCCCCTCCAACAAAGACTTTCAATCTTCAGTTCCTGATTTTTCTATATAAATTGCTGTTTTATAAAAAGCTTTATCCAGTGACAGTATGTTTACTCTAAAGACGGACATTGTTCGGTACAATAAAACTGGTGGTGTAGAACTTTGCCGGCAATGTCGCATTAATCTCTCGGTGTATTGAAGTGCCTCCGAACGTCTGGAGCTCTGAAATGACAGTTTTTTCCCTTCCTCACAAAGGAGCTTCAGATTGGTTTGTCACCAACGCTGGAATTCGTGTTCTCGAATTATCCTGAGAAACGCCTCTAATTGCCTGAGTTAGGAGCCAACATCTTCCCGGACAGATAGTTAGGCCTCTCTACCTGCAGACAGCTTGACGCCAAAGCTCTCCCGCTGGCTTAAATGCACGCCGACGTTATTTGGGGCATTAGACTGTAAGTCCCGCTTTATGACACGCTGTCATTATCCCGCGGCTTAGAGGAAGCAACTGACACTTTTGGGAAGGCCGATTTGAATAATGACAATGGCTTTCGCTTGTCCTTTTTTTTTTTTTGCCCTCTCGAAGCCGATTAGGAAGCCCAGAGTCATCAAATCAGCTTGAGGTGAAACAAAGACATTTGCCTCCGGGAAGGTGAAACTTTGTACCCGCTTTACCCGCTGCCTTTTTCTATCAAACACAAATTATTCATAAGAACAGTTAAGAAGCTGAACACAGCAGTGTTTTGATTAAATATTTAAGCCTCCTCTTAGCAAAGAAGGGTCTGTTTAACAAAATGATGGCCCATGATTTGTGGAAGAAGAAAAAAAAAAAGAGATGCAAAAGCTGTTGGTTCGGTAAAGACAAGCGGGGATAGAGGAGAGCGTAGAACTCCCGGTGAAGGATATCAAGAGTGAAAGGAGAGGAGCACATCAGCTACGATTGATGACAGCAAGGAACTAACAGATCTACATCTCGTCCTGTCATTGTGGACAGCATGACGGGTGTTAGGTCTTCACTGATGACGCATCACTCATCTTTTGTGGTTACCAGAGGACCACGAGGAAAGGAATAGTGGGTCTTTTGCATCCACAAATTTTCTGGCCATTGTGGAGCTCAGACATATTGGCCATTATAGTTCCATCTTGGATGGCAGCTACAGGTCCCAAAAAAAGAACTAGAAACTGTTGAAGCTGACTGTTGGAGATGATCTGACAGTTGGCCAAAGAATTTGTTTCCTACTGTCCTTGGTTTATAGGTAAAAAAAAAACAGGTGATAACGATTTCTTAATGGTATTTAATATTGGCTGATGGGACCATTCAACCTACCCTTCTTTTAATGGTGCCTTGAGTTAGGACTAATGTTTTTGTCATTTATTTAACAAAAATGTCAATAGCTCTAATGGTGTACGGTGGAAAAAGTAAGAACCTCCTTGGCTTCAGAAGCTAGTTTTGCTACCCCCCCCCCGCCTCTTAGCAGAAATAACTGCTTGTAGGCATTTTGCATAATTGCCCCCAGTCTCTGACATTGACATTTGTAACCACTGCTCCCTACAAAATTCCTTCAATTGTAACTTGTAAAGGTAGGTAAAAAGGAGCACCCATTATCCAATGAAATGCAAGTGCAACTACCTTTATAAGTACATATCGGGCGCTCCTTTTTCATCGGACATCAGGTGCTCCTTTTTACCTACCTTTACAAGAACATGTGGAGGTGACCTCGAGGCCGTACCCAGAGGTAGCAGCCCAAGCCCCCAAAAAGGACTCACTGCCACCTTCCAGTTAAGTTGGGCAGAAATAATCGGAAGAGAGCTCTTCCAACCCGTCCCCATCATCACCTACCCATTGACCTACAACTGATTGAGTCAGTCCAGCGCGATCTCCAACCCTTAAGCGCTATTTTCAATTGTAAGAAGAAAGAGGACAGTGTAGAACTATGGTGAAGAATATCAAGAGTGAAAGGAGAGGAGCACATTGGCTAGGATTGATGACCGCAAAGAAATAAAAGAGCTACATCTCGTCCTGTCATTGTGGACAGTATGACGGGTGTCAGGTCTTCACCGATGACACATCACTCATCTTTTGTGGTCAACAGCGGACCACAAAGAAAGGAATACTGGGTGTTTGGCAACCAAAAGTTTTCTGGCCATTGCGGAGCTACAAGCTCAGGTATTTTGGGCATTTTAACTCCATCTAAGGCTGATCATACATGGGTCCGCACTGACTCAACAAAAATATTCCCACCAGTCTGTTCGTGATAAGTTGATCATTAGATCCACTTCTCAAGAACTGGATTGGCCATAGATGAATCAAAATTCAGCCAGCCCCTGGTAAACCGGACAAATTTTGATCCATCTCTGGACGGCTTTAGATAGCAACCACAGGTCCCAAAAAGGGAACCAGAAACAGTTGAAGCTGTCTGTTGGAGATGATCTGATGGTTGGCCAAAGAACGAGTTTCCTGCTGTCCCTTAATTCTAGGTCAAAATTCAGGTGATAACGATTTATCCATGGTTGGATGCTTGGACATAAAATCCCAAGCCACTCTTCCATATTGCCACTTCAAATCACGGTGCCGAGGGTTATATGAGCCGTCTCCGATCACAGACCAGGTTATAAGGGGAAACTCACCACACACCGGAGGGATCACTGGTGCCCATTTATTAGGAAATATATCCACAAGCCAGACATTGACCACCCTCTTCTAGGACTGCCTCTTAGCAAAGAAGGGTCTGTTTAACAAAATGATGGCCCATGATTTGTGGAAGAAAAAAAAAAAAGGAAAAGCAAAAGCTGTTGGCTCGGCGAAGACAAGTGGGGATAGAGGAGAGCGTAGAACTCCGGTGACAGATATCAAGAGTGGAAGGAGAGGAGCACATCGGCTACGACTGGACTGTTCAAAGAGTAGATATCGGTGCAATGGGCCCATCTGCATTGGCATTTTTCAATTGGCTTGGGGTGCAGGCATCTGGTAATGGAAATCGACAGTGAAGCTAATCCGTAGCCAACACTTTTTAAGCAGTTACAGTAACAGGTTATTTTCCCTTTGGGATAAAGCGATTACGTACAGTAGATTAAAAAGGAGAAAGGTCCAGTTGGTCTTTGTCTACCATCTTTGGCCACTTTTAACGCATGGTTCTCCTGATGCAGAAAAAACATTTAGCCATCCCGGCAGTTCTTGGTCCCCCCTTTTTTAGGAGATATAAGTAAGCAGTGGTACCCTGACAGAGGAGACGCACATGTATAAAAATAATATTAGATGTAAATGTTTGTATGATTGTTTGAATCAACCTAATATGTTCAATTGTTTGTGTTTCTTGATGGAAGACATTGTACTTTGCAAACGACCAGCATCCCCTGAGGAAGCCCGACACATGGACGAAACATGTTGGGAAGTCCATCATATATTGCTGTGTTGTTGGAACCATAATCATTTGTACCAGCCATCATTGTATCTGCCCCCTTTCCCCCTTTTTTTAATGAATGAATTCTTATTTTGCTCCTCAAAATAAAATAATTTTTTTTATATATTATATTTGATATCTTTTTCAATTTATTTGCACCTACAAAGTCCCAATTTCTTTGCTTTTCTATTAACTTACAGTGATAGTCACTCCATAGTGACAGCAATTCATGCGCATTACTTTGAATCGGCCCAATGATAGCAAGTGAGTCTCATGCTCAGGTGAATCACTCGTAATGATTTCCCATTTATGGCCTCCATATATAAATGGCCTCCTGCGGCTTGGATAGTGCTCGAAATAAAAAGCTCATTGGAGTGTTCTGTGTGTGGATCTATAATGCATCATACAGCCATGAAAAAGTAAGTACACCCGGTGGAAATTTAAAATGTTTACAATGGCATATAGTATCTATTCATTTAACCAGTGACTACAGACAAAGGTGATATATATATATATATATATATATATATATATATATATATATATATATATATATATATATATGAATAAAAACACAAGGAAAATTACTATAGATGTAATGACGTTCTGTGGAAAAAGTAGGAACACCCTTGACCTCATAAGCTGGTATTGCCCCCTTTTAGTAGAATGAAGTTCTTGTAGGCATCTCCAACCACTTCCCCATTCAAAATTCAATCGGTTGTAAGGTGTTTGTAGGTTTCCTTGCCTGAACTGCCAGTTTCAAAATCCCTCAACTGCAAGCTGCCCATGCTTTTCAGTTCAAAATCATCCCCAAACCACAGCATTTCCACCACCGCGCTTCACGGTTGGTATGGGGGTTCTTCTGCAATGTTGTCTCTGGTTTGTGACAAACATATTTACTGTAACTATGGCCAAACAACTCCATCTTTGAATCATTGGTCCACAGCACTTTATTCCAGAAGGCCTGGAATTTGCCTGATAGCAAACACTAGTCTTGTTATAATGCTGTTTTTGCATAGCAAAGGTTTTTTCCTGGCACAGCTCGGCATGCATGCTAAATTGGTGCAACCTCTGCCTGATTGTAGATGCATGCACTTTGAGACCAACAGTTGAGTGTAGATAGAATGAAATTGTAGGGTTCCTGGAAACCTATTTTAGCATCAAATAATCTGCTCTTGGGCTGAATTTGCTGGGCCGGCCAGTCCTGGACAAATTAGCATTCATTTGAAATCTAGGAATAATGACGTGTCCCTGCACTTTCACTACTTCTCTGCGCTATAGACTGGCCCTTCCAGACGGGTGACCTGTCCCTGCTCTAGGCCACATGTGAAATGCGCACCAAGCCCGGGGACCAGGGTTTTAAATAGGCTCTGCCTGTCCCAAGATGGCCCCCAGAATCACATGGGCTGCCAGCATCCACTTGGATAGCTGCCAGCATTCAATCGAATCGCTGCCCCAGTGACCTAGGAAACCATAGAGGAACCATGTTCCTCTTGACTTTCCCTCTTCCTCTGCAGTGTTGCTGTAGTTGAGTGCCACCTGCAGTGGAGAAAGACTGCACCTGCCTACACGCTGCTGACAGGACCAGAATGGGAGCAGACTGATCTCCCACCTCTTCTCACCCCGAATTCTTAATAATTATGCGCCCCTAACAATTTTGCACCCAGGGCAACCTACTCTGTGCCCCCCCCCCCCCCACCATGCTCTGTCTTTGCTTGCCTAGGCACCCACAACCTCCATTCTAAGGGCCTTGTAGAGGTTTCTTGATCATGGCATGATACCACACACACATGAAGAGCAAAGAGAACACCAGAGTCTAGATACATGACCTTCAAATAAGGTAATAACACAGCTGAGTGACCTGCGAGCGCCCAGCATGGCGCTCGCAGATCACCTTTTTTGATGCCTATTAGAGCCTGTGGCTCTAATCAGGTGCTTCAAACACCCCCCCCCGCCACTGTAGTTCAGGCGGTCGGCACCCGAAAAGGGGCCGGACGCCTGAATGGTGGGTGGCAGCAACGGCCATAGATGGATTCATGCAATGCATGAATCTATCTATTGGTGATAGAGGGGGTGGCAGAAGAGGGGGGGCGGTGCCCGTGCGCCCTTACGGACACATCGCCACTGATTAGCACTATTGAAGCCCCTCTGAGGTTCCTGTGCTACTTCAAGGTGACTTCTATCTGAATTGTGCCCATAGGAAGACGCCTCCAAGTCGGATCCTCGTCTATATTAATGTGATTTGCAGCGCCGCCCCCTCTATCCATGGCCGCCACCCCCATGCTCTATCCATGGCTGCTATTTTGCCAGAACACCGCCACCCCCTATTCATGCGTTCGGCCCCTTTTAGGACGCCGGGTGCATGAATTACAGCGGTGGGGGGAGTTTTTTTTTTTAAGCACCTGATTAAAGCTTTAGAGCCAGAGGCTTCAAATAGGCTTCAAAATAGGGTGGGCTCCTGGCGCAGAGCATTGCGCCAGGAGCCCACCAAGGTGTTACAACAGCGAATAAACATATGCTATTGAAACACTGATCCTCAATCCGGGCCAATCAGAAGGGCAGGTCTGAGACCCGTTTTCCGATTGGGCGAAAAAAGAAGAGTCCCAATTGCCCGCCGAGGAGGAGGGAGGAAACGGAAGCCCGTGGAGAGCAGGGGAAAGGAAAGCCATCACCCCTGGAGCAAGGGAAGCCGCCGGTGAAGCCCGGGAGAAGCGCCGCCCACACCACAGACCCACCTGACCGACCAGGAAGGGGGGGGGGGGGTACTGTTTGCCTCCCACCCAAAATAACACCGGCCACCACTGGTGATTTGGATCCAGCATTACAGGAAGATTACCCAGGCATTCCCTGAAAGTCGCTTCAAAGTAGTACTCAAGTGGCATCTAGTCGCGATTTTCGGGTCTCAGTAGTATGAACCAAGCCTTTCACATTCGCCATGGAGGACACTAGCTGCCAGTAGTGAATGTGCGTGCATTCTAGAGTCTAAAATAAGCACGCCGTTATATTTTTTTTCTTGGGTTTCAGGACAAACCAATCAGCATCAGTCAGTTCGATTCTGTCTGGCAGAGCATGCTGGGACTTGTCGAAGAGCCACTCCAATCTAGGACCGCTTGCACCCGCGCGCGCGGTTCGTAATATCTTTTTTTCCTCTTCTCATAGAGAAGAAAGGCAGATCAGTCGGGTCGCTCAGGAACACTAAATTCTAATATCTCACAGTGACAGATGGAATAGCTCGGCGTTTGCTGGAAAGTGCTAACTAACAAGTCGGCTGTATACAAACTCATGAATTGTAAATAAATTAAATATTTATATGGCTAAACCAGACACATTTGAAAATGATTCTACTCACTTTGCGGAAATGATTCAGATTGCTTCCCAGTTTCGTTCCTGTGTGAACTGTTAAAGGCAACAGATGGTTCTTAACAAAAAAACAAAAAAACAAAAAAAAAAAAGCCTTTTTGAGAAGTTGAGGCTGCTGCGAGCGGCAGGGAACGTTAGCTGTAAGGCACATAGGTCTCCCGAGCCACTATAGCAATATACTGTGGATGGTAGATGTTCAGGAGCATTTTACATCTATGCAATAAAAGATAACGTGGCTGTAAATACAAAGTATTCATTTAATAATATTGCTGCAGAAGTTCCTGCCCTGGAGGAGCATACGCTCTAACATTCCATGGCAGACTCTATGTGAAGGGCAACCTGAAGCATCGCTCTGTGGAGAACCCTGATTGTCCAAGAGTGGGGTGGAAGAAACGATAGACTATTTCTTGCTTCGGTGCCCCAATGTAGAGGTCTATAAAGGGGTGGGTGGGGCTCTGGGTATCCCTTTCCTTAACTGCTTGAGATACGCGGAGTGGTCATACGGGGCCTTAGAAACTCACTGGGATTTTGAGGCACTTTTTCTTTTTAGCGCATTTTCTTAGTAGCCCTTTACTTCATGTGGAATGCACGACGTCAGGTTTCCACTCAGAAATAAAAAGTCCTTCCTGTCGCGGTGGTGATGCACAACATTCTGGGTGGGGATGGCAAGATTCGGGATCTTGAGAAGGACAGGTGGTGGCCGGGGGGGCCTGGACAAAGGCGTGCAGGAATGTCAGGTCCCCGTAACTGCTGTCTGTCAGTCTCTGGGATTTTTTATAAGATCCAATTTTTGGAAAAGGGCTGCATGCATGGGATACATGTGTAATCGTTTCTTAGCCTGAGGAGGGTGTTGAGGTTGAGGTAGGGTTGTTTTTTGGATAATTTAGTAGTTTACTGATAATAAAATTTTGTTTCTTTGTATATAGTTCTATTTATGTTATTTCCAGAAAAAAAGCTGCTTTTTGTTATCTCCGTCCCCACACTGCCTCGGCATGTAGTGAGCTTCTCTTCGTAAAAAAATAGCTTCAGCTTGGTCTCCTACCCATGGGAGAACCACCATGTTTCGCCCAGTAGGGGCTTAATCATAAAGTCACTGGTGATTACTGCTCCATCTGCCTTGGATCATTGTAGTACTACCCAGAATTTACCAAAGATAGCCAAAGAGCTTATGATATGCCTATTACATGTGAGTGGCCAATTTGCCTTTTTATTATTGATAAATGATCTAATTTGGTTCTGTGGCTTATACTAGAAAGGGAGAAACACTGCCGCACACCAACCTGGCCCAAAAAGGTGAAGAAACAGGGTGGCTTCAGCCTGACTCCTCCCAGGCCACTCGATGCAATTTTTATTACCCATGATTAAGCCCTGTTGGACAGGCAAATTGCATCAGAGGCGTGGCCTGGGTGGAGTCAGACTTTCTGTCCGCGCTGGTGTTCCTCCCTTTTCCAGCTGGCTGGGATGACAGATTGGGACATTTTGAGCGGTATCAATTTTATTTGGTTTTAGGTGTCTACAATGTTCATGAGGTTCATGCCTGGTAATACATTGGTTAATGTGCTATGGTGTATGTGATCTTTTTGGTCTGTGGTGCTTCCTGTAGTGAGGATACATATAGCAATAGGGGGTTGGGCCTGTAGGTTGTGGGGCTTGGAAAGGCCATACTTGTGGAGATGTAGCGTCACACCTAGAGTCGGTTTACCCCTTGGTGGGACTTTGGAATTGGACTTAAGAATTTGGAACCATTTGAGCGGTATCAATTTTATTTGGTTTTAGGTGCCTACAATGTTTATGAGGTTCATGCCTGGTAATACATTGGTTAATGTGCTACGGTGTATGGGCTCTTTTTGGTCTGTGGTGCTTCCTGTGGTGAGGATACATATAGAAATAGAGGGGTTGGGCCTGTTGGTTGTGGGACTTGGAAAGGCCATACTTGTGGAGATGTAGTGTCACACCTAGAGTGGCTTTACCCCTTGGTGGGACTTTGAAATTGGACTTACGAATTTGTAACCATGTTGCTACCAGTCAGGAACTATATAAAACTAAAGGTATGCATACCATAGCATAGCCCCAAAGGGAGAGAAGACTTACTACCATGTTTACTTACACGTTCGCCTTGTGTAACAGTTGGAAACCTATGAAGTGGAGATAAAATGTAACTCTTGGTTTAATGCCTGTTATTTCAAGTAAAGGATGTTCCGAATTAGCAACAACGTCTGGTCTGTTTTACTTGAAAAAAGGGAGAGTGTGCTGCTACAGTGAATGGGGGACAGGGAATGGAATGTAAACCTTCAAGTTAACCTTCTGGGTAATTAAGAATGGGAAGTAAAGGGAAGAAGGAGCAGCTCGGTAGAGAAGGCTTTGGTGGTTCTATCAGAAGGGTGGTGGAGGTTCTATCAGAGGGGTGAACTGGTGGCTGCATGTTTTCACATTCTAACTGGCAGGGTCCCTATATTAGGGCTGGTTGTGTAACAGAACCCTCCTTTGGACCGGGCCTGGACCACAGTGTTTGAGGCCTTGCATAGTGTACAGCAGCTTCCCTCCATGCCCTTGGGCTGCACAAGTAAAGTGTATCAGGTAATGTGTGTAGAAGAACTGGTGTTAACCTTCTGGGTGATTAAGAATGGGAAGTAAAGGGAAGGAGGAGCCGCTTGGTAGAGAAGGCTTTGGTGGTTCTATCAGAAGGGTGGTGGAGGTTCTATCAGAGGGGCGAACTGGTGGCTGCACGTTTTTCTATTCTAAGTGGCAGGATCCCTATATTAGGGCTGGTTGTGTAACAGAACCCTCCTTTGGACTGGGCCTGGACCACAGTGTTTGAGGCCTTGCGTAGTGTACAGCAGCTCCATACCCTTGGGCTGAACAAATAAATTGTATCGGGTAATGTGTGTAGAAGAACTGGTGGAGAGAATCCATGCTCAACACGGTATTTCTCAAAATGTCTCTGTAGATGGCGTCGGGACACTGGGGCCTGGTGGAATAGCTTGGCTTCCGAACATGAGGGGGCGCTAACACACGCAAGAAAACTATATCAACATGCTAACACATGACGAAAGTAAGCATAAAAATCCACAGTATGCCGTTTACACATATTTACAAATCTTGGTAGAAATGGGTTGATTTTCTTTTCTTTTCGAAACGCATCTACAGGAAACACACACCACACAGGGCATCATTCAAAATTCATGCAAGTACCACCCCTGCTAAGGGCTGAACTCAGGACCCCAGTGCACACACGCACGCATCTTTGCAAAATTCCTTTTCAAACTTTCTTTTTCTGAGTTTGCCATGTTTACTGGAAGACCGGGCCTCTGGAGGGCTTCTGTTTTTGTTTTCTCTCCAAATACTGGCACTTTACTTAAAATATAGATTTCAATATCCTCACTCCACGTACCCCGTCTAGCTGATTTTGGAGCATTAGCATAGAATTGTGATCGGTGGCTTCTCGTCAGAGATATTAAACCTGACAGACTGAACCGGGAATTGCTTTTATCACACATGCAAATTGTTAATTATTTACTAGGCCCTCTAAATTATTCAGAGAGCGAAAGTTTGTTAAAGTCAAGTCATTTGGAAATAAAACATTAAACTAAAAAGGAATGGAAGCTCCACATTGGTTTATTTACACTGGTTTTGGGAATTGGGAAGGATGCCTGCATCAGGGAACTGTTCGCATGTAGATGGTGGAGTTCAGCTGATACTTAGAGCACCGGGGCCACCATAGAGGAGAAGCTATTGTCAGCTGCTTTAAGATCCGATCATCTTTGAAAGAGTCAGCAAGTGTGCCAACACTCAGTAATGATTCTTGCAATGTCTCTTGGCTCCAGCACACAGGACAGAACTTTTTAAGATTATGAGAAAACAAAAAGCTTTGTTTTCTTCACATCAGTCACAACCCCGGAGCCCTTCACCATGTGTATGAAAGAAACCAAGGTGACACCTCTACCCCATCTACAATCCTGCCAGCCAGTACCTCACTATCTATATATACCTATCTATTTTGTGTCTCATGGGTTTCTCATAAACACATGGTAAGGAGCCCAGGGTTTAGTAAGGTTTGTGGTGGGTCCTAGAGCCTAGAGCGCTTGTAGAGCTTTAAGTAGGATAAAGCCTACATTGCTAGGCCCACGTTTTACATGATAGACTTTCATTATTAGTCTCAGCCATGCACAGGTCTTTATATATGTGAGCTGACCCATGCTCAGGGCTTTTTCATTACTGTACATACTCGAGTATAAGCCAAGTTTTTCAGCACATTTTTTTGTGCTAAAAGTGCCCCCCTTGACTTATACTCGAGTCAAGCACTTTTCTGCAGCAAAAAATTTCATTTTCCGAACCGAGTTTTGGACCCCGTATCTCAGGGCCACTTAGTGCTAGGAACCCCCAATTTGGTGTGTAAACCCAGTGGAACTAGCACCATAACATATCCAAAGCTGGAGTTCCTAGCACCAAGTGACCCCGAGATATGGGGCCCCAAATTCGGTTCGGAAAATGTCATTCTCTGCTGCAGAAAAGTGCTTGACATTTTCTGAACCGATTTTGGGGCCCTGTATCTCAGGGCCACTTGATGCTAGGAACCCCAAATTTGGTTTGCAAACCTCGTAGAACTGGTACCATAACATATCCAAAGCTGGGGTTCCTAGCTCTAAGTGGCCCCGAGGTACGGGGCCCCAAATTAGGTTTGGAAAATGTCATTTTCTGCTGCAGAAAAGTGCTTGACATTTTCTGAACCGATTTCTGGGGCCCTGTATCTCAGGGACACTTGTTGCTAGAAACTCTAGCTTTGGATATTTTATGGTGCTAGTTCCACTGGGTTTGCACACCAAATTTGGGGTTCCTAGCACTAAGTGGCCCCGAGATACGCCCCAAAATCAGTCAACTGTGTCCATCTGCAGCAATATCATTTCGGGACCCTTTGGGTTCAGAGACCCCAAATTTTGGCTGCAGCTAGGGGGCATCTAGGAACCCTTAACTACCGAGTCTGAAGTTTGGGGGACCTATGGCTGCAAATGGGCACAGTGAGGCTGCAAATGGGCATTGTTGACCCTCTTTTCCACTTACAGTAGCTGTGCATTTCTCACCCTAGGCTTATACTCGGGTCAATAAGTTTTTCCCATTTTTTTGTGGTAAATTAGGGCCTCGACTTATACTCGGTTCGACTTATACTCGAGTATATACTGTACTTACATACACATGGTGAGGGACCCAGTGTTTAAGAAGTTTTGTACTGGGTCCTGGAGCCTAGACCCCTTGTAGAGCTTTGAGTAGAATAAAGCCTCCATTGCTAGGTCCACATCGTACATGGTAGACTTTTAATATTAGTCTTAGCTTTACACGAGCTTTTATATATGTGAGCTGACTCATGCTTAGGGCTTTCCCATTGCTTACATACACATGTTGAGGGGCCCAGGGTTTAATAAGTTCCATCCAGGAGCCCAGAGCCTTTGTAGAGCTTTGAATAGGCTAAAGCCTCCATTGCTAGGTCCACATTGTACATGGTAGGCTTTCATTATTAGTCTCAGCCATGCGCAGGCCTATATATATATGTAAGCAGACCCATGTTCAGGGCTTTCTCACTGCTGGCATACAGATGGTTAGGGGCCCAGGGTTTAAGAAGCCCAGTCCTGGGTCCTGGAGCACAGAGCCTTTGTAGATCATTGAGTAGGATTAAACCTCCATTGCTAGGACCACATTGTACATGGTAGGCTTTCATTATAAGTCTCAGCCATGCATGGGCCTATATATATGTAAGCAGACCCCTGTTCAGGGCTTTCTCACTGATTACATACAGATGGTTAGGGGCCCAGGGTTTAAGAAGCCCAGTCCAGGGTCCTGGAGCCCAGAGCCTTTGTAGATCGTTGAGTAGGACTAAATCTCCATTGCTAGGTCCACATTGTACATGGTAGACTTTCATTATTAGCTTAAGCCATACACTTGCCTTTATATGTGTGAGCTGACTCCTGCTCAGGGCTCTCTCATTCTCTCTGCTGTGAGACATTGCTGCTGGATGAAAAGGCTGATAGCTGACAGAACACTTAATGTAGCAAACTGTTTGGGAAACCCATTAGGAGGCACCCTGTAAATTAGGAACTGACATAGGCTTATTAGTAGCTCAGACGAGCAGATGTATTTAAAACATCCAACTCAACAGCACTGATCCATTACCTTCCCTATGGACTGACAGGGTGCTGGCTCAAGAAAGACCCTTTTCACTCATGATAACCACACCCCAATCTCTGCTTTTCTGTTATTTTATTGGAACATCCATAAAGTAGCTGCAGCCATAATGTCGTCACATAAAGACCACTATCTGCTTGACGCATTTCACCAAAAACTGGCTTGAGTAAGCCATTTTTGGTGAAACACGTCAAGGAAATGGTGGTCTTTGGGTGGAGACATAATTGCAGCTACTTTATGGACGTTCTAGTAAAATAGCCTAGAAAAGCAGAGATTGGAGTGGGACTTTTATTCAGATGAGCCAGATGCTTTTTGCTTAATGCTATGGACTTGCTGTTGGGTGGCGGCTCAAAAAAGCTTGTCTTTGCGTATTATTTGGGAAAAAACATATTCATGAGAGCTGCACTCCAATCTCTGCTTTTGTGTTATTTTACTGGAACATCCATAAAGAAGCTGCAACCATAATGTCTCCACCCAAAGATCGCTGTCTGCTTGACGCATTTCACCAAGAAGTGACTTGAGCAAGCCGTTTTTGGTGAAACACGTCAAGGAGACAGTGGTTTTTGGGTGGAGACAGCATGGTTGAAACTACTTTATGGATGTTCTATTAAAATAGCCCAGTCAAGCAGAGATTGTAGTGCGGCTTTTATTCAGATGAGCAGATGCTTTGTTTGCTTTATGCTATGGACTTGCTGTTGGGTGTCGGCTTAAAAAAGCCAGTCTTCGCTTATCATTGGAAAAAAATGTATGAATGAGAGACGCACTCTGATCTCTGCTTTGCTGGGTTATCTTATTAGAATGTCCATAAAGTAACTGCAACCATGATGTCTTCACCCAAAAGACCACCATCTGCTTGACGTGTTTCACCAAAAAAATGGCTTGAGTAAGTTTTTTGGTGAAACATGTCATGGAGACAGTGGCCTTTGGGTGGAGATATTATTGCTGCATCTACTTTATGGACAGTCTATTAAAATAGTCCAGAAAACCAGAGATTGGCGTGCGTTTGTCATTCAGAGGAGCAGATACTGTGTTTGCTTTATGCTATGGACTTGCTGTCGGGTGCCAACTCAAAAAAGACCGTCTTTTGCTCATCATTAAAAAAAAAAATTATGAATGTGAGCTGCACAACAAGCTCTTCTTTTCTGGGTTCTTTTATTAGAACGTCCATAAAGTAGCTGCAACCATGATGTCTTCACCCAAAAGACCATCATTGGCTTGACATGTTTCACCAAAAAATGGCTTCAGCAACTCATTTTTTTGGTGAAACACTTCAAGGAGATTGTGGTCTTTGGGTGGAGACCTCATGGTTGCAGCTACTTTATGAATGTTCTATTAATAGAAGAACCCAGAAAAGCAGAGATTGAAGTGCAACTCTCATTCAAAGGAGGAGATACTTTGCTTGCTTTGTGCTGTGGACTTAGGTCTCAAACCTTTGTTGACTGAACAGCAGGGGCGTTGCTAGGGGGTGGCTATTGGGGCTATAGCCCCCAATCTGGGGCCCATAGCCCCGAGTCTCTTGCCGCAGGGTCCCTGCCTAACTAGCAGGTTGCAGCTGCTGCGGCAGGCAGGCTGGCTGCATGAGAGAGGCGGAGGAGAGAAGAGAAGCAAGCGGGTGGACGAGCAGAGATGGCATCTCTCTCCGCCCGCTCCACATCAGTGCTCTTCACAGCCAGGCCTCTTCAATTTGGGAGCGAGGTGTGGTGAGCAGCAGAGAGATGACATCTTCTTTTACTGCCCGCCACATTTGGTGGCACTGGCTGGCATGACAAGTGACAATCCACATCAGTTGGCAAGTGACAACCCACATCTGGTGTTCGGTGACGTGGCAAGTGACAATCTGCAAATGTTGCTAGGAGATGTGGAAATCTGCAAATGTTGCCAGGAGACATGGCAAGTGACAATCTGCAAAAGGGTGGCAAGTGACAATCTGCAAATGGTGGCAGCAGACGTGGCAAGTGACAATCTGCAAATGGTAGCAGGTGACATGGCAAGTGACAATCTGCAAATTGTGGCAGGTGACGTGGCAAGTGACAATCCACATCTGCTGCCAGGTGGAAGTGGCAAGTGACAATTCACATCTGGTGGCAGGCGACATGGCAAGTGACAATCCACATCTAGTGGCAGGTGATTGTGACAAGTAACACGCTGCATCTGGTGACAGGCGACGGTGGCAAGTGACACGCTGCATCTGGTGGCAGGAGATGTGGCAAAAGACACGCCCAGATGCCATGATGATTGAAGCGCCAACACCAGCCATCGCTCATAACAAATTGCTTACCACTGGTATCCCCCCGCGGGCATGCAAAAAGGTTGGTGACCGCTGCTATGGGCTCTAGCCCCAGATCTTTTGCAGGCCTAGCAACGCCCCTGCTGAACAGTGTTTACAGCCTTATAAAAAAAAAACAATTGCAGGGCAAACCTGCCTGGACTGTTCCTGGGTGTCCCGTATCACTTGCATGGTTTACCGCTGCTGCTATGCTTTCAGCTTGTCCCCTTTACTATATACTGTATATTAATTTATTCTGTTTGTATTAGCAAAAGTAGATTCTAAAACATCTATGGTTACCTTCACGATGGTTTCTATTCCTGACCTATCGATATGAGTCATTCCGAAAGTGGAGTCCTCTTTAAACAGCTCAGATTCTGCTAGAGCAATGAGATGCTCAGATTTCCAGCCAAAAGCAACTTCTCTTTTCCGCACTAACGCTGCTATTTCAGCTAGTCTGATCTGTCGATAGTCCACAGTCCTTGAAGAGAGAGGCTGTAATCTATCTTACTGGTTCCATTTTATAGTATTCAGCTAGTTGGGGAATAAAAAAAGACAGATAAATAATTTTTTTGTGATTTCTCAGTTTGTTGTAGATATGCCTCAAAGTGGTTCTGAAGGCTAGGCATTCCCTGCATTAAGGTAAAAAATGTCTTAGTTGTATCAGCCCCCCCCCCCCCCCATATATACTTACCTGGGTCCCATCTCAATCCATTCTGTGCCCGTCTGCAGCAGCACTGGTCTCTGTTCGCCTCCTCATAAGCATGGAGGCAGCAGCGGGAGAGTCACTGACTCCCGCTGCTGTCAATCAAATCCTGTGAAGCTGAAGCTTGATACGGAGCTGAGCTACATTGTGTGTGTGTCTATAGTTGCACGCAGCCCGGTTTGAGAGTGAGCCCACGTGTCTGCCCCGTAGCAAGCAGATTGCTGTGGTGGCAGACACGGAAGAGGAGGGGCTGTGAGCACTGACAGGGGACCCCAGAAGAGGAGGTTCGGGGCTACTTTGTGCAATACCATTGCACACAGCAGGTAAGTATAATATGTTTGTTATTTTTGAAAAACAAAATCAAGCCTTTAGGCTCCATTCACACTTGTGCGACTTGTCATGTGACTTTGGACATCAAAGTCGCATGATAAGTCACAGCCCATTAATTTCAATGGCACCCGTTCAAATTGGTGAGACTTTGAAAAAGGTGCCTGAACTACTTTTGATGCAACTTTGGTCCAGAGAATGTAAATTTGAATCAAAGTTGCACCAAAAGTCGCATCAAAGTCGCACTGGAAATCGTGCAACTTTGGAGGCACGCTCATGTGAATAGAGCCCTACAACGGCTTTAATACTCAACTCCAACTCAAAAAATATCTTGCCCCTCGCAAGTTAGGTCTCCAGCACTGTGAATCCAGTGCCAGTACTCTGAGGGAATGAAAGACGCCCAGCATCTCAGCATCTTCAGACCTGCTTTCTGTGAACTCGGGCATTGGGAACACGGTTCTTGAGGTTACATCATCCCTAGACTCATAGGAGAATCCTGCTTAAAATGGTGCTCATGCCATTATGAGAGTGGCATTCCCTGCAGCATACTGGACCACTACCACCAGGAGAAGGAAGAGGTCCTGTGACCTCACATGACCAACCAGAAGACTTCAGGGGAAGAGATTAAAGAAAAAAACATGGGGGAGGGGGGGCAGGAGAACACAAGGGCTGGGGGGGGGGGCAGGAGAACACAAGGGCTGGGGGAGGCCCACCCCTGGACTTCACATGTGCAGTTGGCACCTCCTAGGAATTTTCTGGTATCTTGCAGACTTTGCTGTTTGATGGAAACCATCTCCTGTGGCCAGTGACTCTGGCTCGTCTTCTGCCTCGCTGTTACCCCATCAATATGATTAGTGATCTCTGGAATTGGCTGCCGTTTCCTCTTTGGATTGCCATGTTTTTCTAGAGTTCCGGAACAAACCACAGGCTACTGTACATTGCCAACTAACCTACATGAACGTGTATTACATATGGGCAGAGAATTACTTTACGTAATTGATTAATATGAATTTGTGGTCTTGTTCATTTCATTTGAACGTTGCCCCTTCCACCCTTTGGCGCCATCCTGCCATATGTTACAGATTTGGTGTCTTTGATTTGCTGGCAGTGAGGGGGTTGATGTGAGGGAGCTTCTACTTGTCCGGAGTCCTCGAAGGGAAAAGTAAACAGCTTGTTTCAATTAGATCTGTTGCGAGGTGGTAATGAAAAGACATGTTAATTATTTATAGAATTCCCAAATACTTTCCTCTAAGCAGTAAACAGGCAAATGATGTTTGAGAGATGGAAGTGTGAACTAAAAGCATAATTTAAGATTTTTGCACTTTGTTCCTTACTTCAGGCGTGAACCGTTGCGGTTCTGTGAAAAACCACACATGTATTTACAGACTGTACTTTTTTTAGGCCAGTTGCCAAATTTGAAGGTCACGCAATTCAGACCAAAGTGTTAGATGCAAGTGACTACTCCCCTGGGGATATTGCCATAGGCCGTATGTACGAAGGGGCTTTGCAATTGGCTAGTATTGGCGCCAACAGCCTGTGTGTGCCAACATCCCTGTGTTAGATCCCTATCCCTTCTGCTAAGGCCAAACCCTCCGCCATATTGTGCCCACTCCATGCCTGAGCCCTCCACACGCATTCCCCACCGTTAACCTTTATATCCCAAGGAAGAAATGTCCACACGTGAATAGGGTTGCTGCACTTTACTGATGGTTTTCAGAAAATGGCATAACAGTCACACCAACATACATTCCAGAATCACTTGACATTACATAGTCAATCACATTTAGTGGACAGTCTGCAGCAGTCAAATGTGAAAGCATTTTCAGCACTTTAAACAGCCATCTCTCTCTAACAGTCTCTCCCCCCACCCAGAGTTATTAGTACTCACAGGACTGGGTTTTCAGTAGTCACCTCTCCTGGGACCCTTCAAGTGAACAGCTTAACAGGGAATTCTTGGCCTGGCCTAAAAGGCCCTTTGCCACCCACCCTTGCCCTTACCTCTATAAGGGTCAGGAAGTTAACACCCAGCTCTCCTGGGTGCAGGTCTACTTCTCGCCAGCCTCCAGGACTGGGTTTGCAGTAGGCACCTCCTCCATAGGTACACTTCTCCTGGGGCTTTCCAGGGGAAGGGTTTTACTCAGGGAACTCTTGGCCTGGCTTCAAAGGACTTTTGCAACCCGCCCTAGCCCTTAACTCTATAAGGGTCAGGGATTCTACAGCCAGCTCTCTTGAATGCAGGTCTACTCCTTCCTGACCTCCAGGATTGGGTTTTCAGTAGGCACCTCCTCCATAGGTATACCTCTGCTGGGGACCCTCCAGGGGAAGAGTTTTAACTTGGGGAACTCTTGGCCTGGCCTAAAAGGCCTTTTGCAACCCGCCCTAGTCCCTCACCTCTATAAGGGCTAGAAAGTCCACAGCCAGCTCTCTTGGATGCAGATCTACTCCTCTCCGGCCTCCAGGATTGGATTTTCAGTAGGCACCTTCTCCATAGGTGCATCTCTCCTGGGACCCACCAGGGGAAGAGCTGCACTCTGGGACCTGACTTAAAAGGCCTTTTGCATCCTGCCCTAGCCCCCCCCCCCCCACTCCATAAGGGTCAGGAAGTGTAGATCCAGCTCTCCTAGATGCAGGTCTACTCCTCTCCAGCTCTGTCCAGGGCATCAATGTGTTGGTCACATTTGAGCTGATGTGGGGTGCTTGCCTTAAGTGCACTGGGGTTCCTCCCAACCTGGCTTATAACTGGGCACTGATTCACCCTTGACCTTATTACAGAAGGGCTCTACCTAAAAGAGGCCTAGCACCTGATAACACTGTCCTCCTCTGTAACCAGACACTAGTGTGGAACAGAGCCACCTAGGGGCAGACTACTTAGCTGCACCTACCTATATGTATTTTCACACAACAAACTTAGATAAATGTGCAGGAACCCGATGCACTGTGGACCAAGGGGTTCCCCTAGGAACATGAACCTTTGGTGCCAAAAGAACTGAAACTGATGCAGTGAAAGTTCAGAAGCCCATGATTAGCACCTGGCAAGGATGGCCTCAAAATGAAAGTCAACCTTGTTTAACCCGCTCCCGCCAGCTCCTCTGGCCTTTTTAAGGGGTTCCTTAACGCTGGAGGCTGTCACAGCGTCCTACCAGCTCATAATTGTAAACCATCACTGGAAGTTCCTCTTAAAGGAAGAGCAAGGAAAAACAAAAGACTTAAATTCATCATGAAGCCTCATGAAGTTCATCCCTCAGTTACAGATGCTTTGAGAATCGGTCGATTAAAATAATTCAATACACCCTCCAATAATAACTACAGATGACACGGGGTAACCACAGATCAATCTAATAAGACTTCAAGCTGACCGTCTTTGAGTGACTCCCATCCATCCTTTGTCTCTCCCGCGTCTCCCTCGTGTCGTGTGCCACGTTTTGCTGTTGGAGAAGTACACAGGGTCCATTAATCTTACTCTTTCGCAAAACTCTCTGGGGAAGTGATCATCAAGACACACATTCATCTTTATCTGCTATTTTTCTTTACTCATATCGTTCGTAATATCATCTCAGATGTCTTCTGAGAAATGACTATCAGCAAGAATGTTTTAATAGACCCCAAAAAAATCTTTCCTTGTTCTTCTACTGCAAGCATATCGGCCGCTTAAGGAAATGAAATAACATATGTGGCTGCAGCATTAATCTGATGCTGCAGCTGTCCCCCACTGGCTGTAAGACCAAGAACTGACCACTTGACCACTGATCACTCAGTTCTCGGTCTTCACTTTGCAGAGAGTGGCGACTGACAGTCACCAGCGCTCTTCTCTGCCCCTCCAGTGCTCACTGGAGTGGCGGACTGTGGAGGGGGCAGAGAGCGGCTGGCGCACAACAGAGAACCTAAGCCAGCTGCTAGTCAGGCATCTGGGTGGATCCCGACATTATTGTTGGAATCCCTGCAGAGCCTGGACCGTGCTATGTGATGTCAGTGAACAGGGGCTTTAGCCTGCTACCGGCTGAATCTAGGTCACAGGAGGTGACCAACATGAGAAGCATGGCCAAAAAAGCTTTGGCCATACTTCTCCTTTAAACAAAAAAGAGCACTGGACCAAATTCATACAGGGCTCCAAAACAGCTTTAACGATTCACAAGACAGCCAAGGAATTTCAGGGGCAAAGCATTCTCCCCTTTCATCTGTGAAAATATGAAAATTAGAAATTCGATTGTTTTGAAGCCCCGATGAAGGGGAGGAGCCGAGGAGGGCATGGTTTGGCCCTGAAACATGTTGGCTGTCTTGTGAGTCATCAAAGCTTTTTTGGATGCCTTTATAAATCTAGTCTGGTGCGGCTTCTTTTGGGTTGAGTGACCCACCCTGGGTGCCCATTGGGTATCCCTGGTTGCATGTGAGCAGCCTAACCAGAGCAAATAAGCTCCCAGGAGTAGGGCCCTCCTAACCCTCTTGTATTGAATTGTTGTGTACTGTATTATAATAAGTGAGCTGTTCGAATGACTTTGACATTCCTGAGTGTCCAATGGAAGGTAGCCATGGTTACATGCGAGTCACCTAACCAGAACCTGTAAGCTTTTTCAAGGACTTTGACATTCCTGAGTGCCCTTTGGAAGGTAGCCCCGGTTGCCTGTAAGCTGCCTTATCATAGCCAGTGAGCTTTTCAAATGATTGTGACATTCCTGGGTGCCCATTGGAAGGTAGAAATTGTTGCATGTTAGCCACCTATCCAGAGCCAGTGAGCTTTTCAGATGACTGTGACATTCCTGGGTGCCCATTGGGAGGTAGTCCTTGTTGCATGTGAGCCACCTATCCAGAACCAGTGAGCTTTTCAAATGACTGTGATGTTCCTGGGTGCCCATTGGAAGATAGTCCTTATGGCATGTGAGCCACTTAACCATAGCCAGTGAGCTTATTTTCAATTGACTGTGACATTCCTGAGTGTCCATTGGAAGGTAGTCCTTGTTGCATGTGAGCCACCTATCCAGAGCCAGTGAGCTTTTCAAATGACTGTGATGTTCCTGGGTGCCCATGGGAAAATAATCCTTATGGCATGTGAGCCACTTTGCCAGAGCCAGTGAGCTTTTCAGACGACTGTGATGTTCCTGGGTGCCCATTGGAAGGTAGTTCTTGTTGCATGTGAGCCACCTATCCAGAACCAGTGAGCTTTTCAAATGACTGTGATGTTCCTTCGTGCCCATTGAGAGGTAGTCCTTGTTGCGTGTGAGCTACCTATCCAGAGCCAGTGAGCTTTTCAGATGACTGTGACATTCCTGGGTGCCCATTGGGAGGTAGTCCTTGTTGCATGTGAGCCACCTATCCAGAGCCAGTGAGCTTTTCAAATGACTGTGATGTTCCTGGGTGCCCATTGGAAGATAGTCCTTATGGCATGTGAGCCACTTAACCATAGCCAGTGAGCTTAATTTCAATTGACTGTGACATTCCTTGACTGTCTATTGGAAGGTAGTTCTTGTTGCATGTGAGCCACCTATCCAGACCCAGTGAGCTTTTCAAATAACTGTGATGTTCCTGGGTGCCCATTGGAAAATAATGCTTATGGCATGTGAGCCACTTTGCCAGAACCAGTGAGCTTTTCAAACCACTGATATTCCTGGGTGCCCATTGGAAGGTAGGCCTTGTTGCATGTTAGCCACCTATCCAGAGCCAGTGATCTTTTTAAATGACTGTGACATTCCTGGGTGCCCATTGGAAGGTAGTTCTTGTTGCGTGTGCGTCACCTATCCAGAGCCAGTGAGCTTTTCAAATGACTGTGACGTTCCTAGTTAACCATTGGAAGATAGTCCTTATGGCATGTGAGCCACTTAACCATAGTGATCTTTTGAATTGACTGTGACATCCTTGAGTGCCCATTGGAAGGTAGTCCTGGTTGCATGTGAGTCATCTAACCAGAACCAGTGATATTTTTGAATGACTGACATTCCTGAGAGCCCTTTGAAAGGTAGCCTTGGTTGTTTGTGAGCCCCTATCCAGACCCATGAGCTTTTCAAATGACCGTGACACTAGACTAAGTGCCCATTGGAAAGCAGTCCTTGTTGCATGTGAGCCACCTATCTAAAGCCAGCGAGATTTTTAAAATGACTGTGACGTTACTGGGTGCTCATTGGAAGGTACCCCTGGTTCCATGTGAGCCCCCTAACTAGAGCCAGTGAGCTTTTTTGAATGGTTCTCGGTCTTCCTTTTACTACTTTGTATCAATAAATATGGAAGTAAGTCATTTATAACACACATTGGGGTTCACTTACTAAAGGCATTGGGCTGTCCACTTTCCAAGTAAAGGTTCCCTTAGCTTAGTGAATGTGGTGAAAATTTACTCTGCAAATAAAAAAATGATGTGTGGCCCCACAGGGGAGATTTCTCCTCACTTCCTGTCCCCAGTATACCCATATCGCACAATGAAATCCACATCTATTCCCCTTGCACTGAGCTGCGGCTTTTAAATCAATGTCTGCTTTTTCTCTAACACTCCGAGTGCCATTTTATCGGCGAGTTACTTTATTCTTTATTGATCGGCAGGAAGGCGGCTCAAGGAGCTACAATGCAATAAGCGTTGATTCCCATCCACAAAAAGGCAAACAAATGAGCCTCTAAACAGTCCTTTATACTCCGCGCTGTATTGATAATCGCCCTCTTGGTTTAACATACAACGCTGAAGAATTTCCTGTATTTCCTGGTAAATGTGTCACCTTTTTTCTGTCTCTGTGGGATGTCAATTCTCTATTTCTCGGCTTCATTGCAGGGGCTAACCGAAGAGATTTCTATTGCCGGTGAGGGATGGAGGGCAGCAAGGTAGATTGCTCTGCATGGGTTATATATTCAGCTATCTGCTTGAGGTAGAGTTCACTGGGCCGCGACCGAAGTGTGCAGCCGTGGCCAAAAGTTTTGAGAATGACACAAATATTAATTTTCACAAAGTCGGCTGCTTCAGTATTTTCAGATCTTTTTGTCAGACGTTACTATGAAAAGGCTTCAATGGACAATGACATGAAGTTTATGCAAAGAGTTAATATTTGCAGTGTTGACCCTTCTCTTTCAAGACTTCTGCAGTCCGTCCGTCCCCCCCCCCCCCCCCCCCGGCATGCTGTCAATCAACTTCTGGGCCACATCCTGACTGATGGCCGCCCCAACCCCCCCCCCCCCCCCCCCCCCATTCTTCCATAATCAATGCTTGAAGTTTGTCAGAATTTGTGTTTTTTTTTTTGTTTTTTTTTTCATCCGCATCTTGAAGATTGACCACAAGTTCTCAATTGGATTAAGGTCAAGGGAGTTTCCTGGCCATGGACCCAAAAATTTGATGGTTTGTTCACAAAGCCACTTGGTTATCACTTTTGCCTTTTGGCAAGGTGCTCCATCATCCTGGAAAAGGCATTGTTCCTCACCAAACTGTTCTTGGATGGTTGGGAGAAGTTGCTCTTAGAGGATGTTTTTGGACCATTCTTTATTCATGGCTGTGTTCTTAGGCAAAATTGTGAGCGAGCCCCCCCCACTCCCTTGGCTAAGAAGCGAACCCACACATGAATGGCCTCAGGATGCATTACTGTTGGCATGATACAGGACTGATGGTATCGCTCACCTTTTCTGTTCCAGACAAGGTTTTTTCTGGATACCCCAAACAATCGGAAAGGGGATTTATCAGAATAAATTACTTTCCCCCAGTCCTCAGCAGTCCAATCCCTGGACCTTTTGCAGAATATCTGTCTCTCCCTGATGGTTTTTATGGGAAGAAGTTGTTTTTTTGCTGCCCTTCTTGACACCAGGCCATCCTCCAAAAGTCTTCTCCTCACTGTGCATGTCGATGAACTCACACCTGCCTGCTGCCATTCCCGAGCAAGCTCTGCACTGGTGGTGCCCCCGATCCCCAGACCCTCTGCACTGGTGGTGCCCCCGATCCCCAGACCCTCTGCACTGGTGGTGCCCCCGATCCCCAGACCCTCTGCACTGGTGGTGCCCCCGATCCCCAGACCCTCTGCACTGGTGGTGCCCCCGATCCCCAGACCCTCTGCACTGGTGGTGCCCCCGATCCCCAGACCCTCTGCACTGGTGGTGCCCCCGATCCCCAGACCCTCTGCACTGGTGGTGCCCCCGATCCCCAGACCCTCTGCACTGGTGGTGCCCCCGATCCCCAGACCCTCTGCACTGGTGGTGCCCTGATCCCCAGACCCTCTGCACTGGTGGTGCCCCTGATCCCCAGACCCTCTGCACTGGTGGTCCCCTGATCCCCAGACCCTCTGCACTGGTGGTGCCCCGATCCCCAGACCCTCTGCACTAGTGGTGCCCCCGATCCCCAGACCCTCTGCACTGGTGGTGCCCCCGATCCCCAGACCCTCTGCACTGGTGGAGTGCCCCGATCACCCCACTCTCTGCACTGGTGGAGTCCCCCAATCATCCCTATCTCTGCACTGGTGGAGTCCCCCGATCATCCCCCTCTCTGCACTGGTGGAGTCCCCCAATCCCACAGCTGAATCAACTGTAGGAGACGATCCTGGCGCTTGCTGGACTATCTTGGGCGCCCTGAAGCCACCTTCACAAATGCAGTGGAAATGTTTTTTTATGGGATTAAGTTCATTTTCATGGCAAAGAGGGACTTTGCAATTAATTGCAATTCATCCGATCGCTCTTCATAACATTCTGGAGTATATGCAAATTGCCATCATAAAAAACTGAGGCAACAGACTTTGCGAAAATCAATGTTTGTGTCATTCCCAAAACTTTTGGACACGGATGTATATAGAACCAGGTAGACTTCCCATGTTCCCAGTGCTGGGATGAAAACAAAAGAGAACTTTGGATTAGCCAACAAGGCAATTTAAAGAGGATCAATCACAATAGGACTTTTGCAGGATTTAAATATTCAGTCTTGTTACATAGTTACATAGTTAGTCAGGTTGAAAAAAGACACAAGTCCATCCAGTCCAACCATAAAAAAAAAAAAAAAAAAGAAAAAAAAAAAAAAACGTACAATCCAATACACCCAATACTATACCCACAGTTGATCCAGAGGAAGGCAAAAAACCCCAGCAGAGCATGCTCCAATTTGCTACAGCAGGGGAAAAAATTCCTTCCTGATCCCAGAGAGGCAATCGGATTTTCCCTGGATCAACTTTACCTATAAATGTCAGTACCCAGTTATATTATGTACATTTAGGAAAGTATCCAGGCCTTTCTTAAAGCAATCTACTTGTATTACTAAACTTCTGCAGGCTTACACGTGAAATGTATATTAGCTGCCTTAACCACTTTGTATCCGGGCCCATTCTGACCCTTCGCTCCTACATGTAAAAAAATCTACTTTTTTTGCTTGAAAATTACCGTACTTAGAACCCCCAAATGGGTTCTTGTATGTTTTTATTTTTTTTTTAACAGAGGCCCTATAGGATAAAAAATGGTGGATGTTGCAATTTTTTTGTAAAAAATCAAATACAATTTCTTTGGAAAAATCAACACTTTAATGAAAAAAAAAAAAAGTTAGCCCAATTTTTTTGTATAATGTGAAAAATGACGCCGAGTAGATAGACACCTAACATGTCACTCTTAAAATTGTGTCTGCCTGTGGAATGATGGAAAAACTAATGGTTTTAAAATTGCGTCTGCCCGTGAAATGTCAGCAAACTACGTTGCTTAAAATTATCCATAGGCAACGCTTTAAATGCCTTTACAGGTCACTGGTTTAGAGTTACACAGGAAGTCTGGTGCTAGAATTACTGCTCTCGCTCTGACGTTCGCAACAATACCTCACATGTGTGGTGCGATCACCAATTACATATGAGTAACGCCTGCGTTCGCATTTGCGCGTAAGCACGGTGGGACAGGGGCTGTCAGAAACAATGAAATCAGGCCAAGACAGAAGTACAGTTAAATCACACTTGTTTAATAATAAAAGTAAAAAGAACAAATGTAGTAAAAACATAGCCAAAGTTCAGTAACCGGAACGGATAGTCAGCCAAGCCAGAAGCCAGGAATCAAAGTAGTGGAACAGCAAGCAGGATCTGGAGCCAGATGGGATGTCAGCAAAGCCAGTCTTTAAACAGGAAGGCAGGAGATAGTTTCTTGTGATGTTGACCAAGGCGAAGGCAGAGATCCTCTGGACTGGACGGCTTAAGTAGGCAGGACTGACGAGCAGAATCATCAACAGCTGAGTAACTGTGGAGAGAGATAGGAGCTGCCAATTAGCTGACAGCTGAGCGGCCAGCTCAGAGAAGGAAGGGCTGAGCCCAGCCCTGACAGGAGCACTTTGAATTTTTTTTATTTGGATTAACTTTATTGCTATCACAAGGGATGAACAACATCCCTTGTGACAGCATGGTCCGTGACCAGTCCTCTTTATGGAGAAATCTCTCCTCTAGCCTCCCATGCAGCTGATTACAGATACAAATCCGTCTGATCAGCTGCTTTCCTGGCCGCTAGCAGCCAGGTAAACATAGAGGCGTAACCGTAAGTGACTAAATACTCGTCACTCCCGGTTTCCTGGGTTACAGAGAGAGAGAGGAACATTGTCCGTTCCTCGCTCTCTGTTTAGTGCAGCAATCGCTGCTGGCTGCATCGTTCCCGGCTCTGTGTTGGAACGGTAGAGCCCGGGAAAGGCGGCAGCGGGAATGGTATGAGGCCCCTTTCCGGCACCTGCAGAAGTGATCAAGTGGCTAATTAGCCACTCTAATCATTTCTGCTACAAAAGGGAATCGCCGGCTGAAAAGATCTACGGGATGATACCTGCAGGTGTAGCCTTTATCCCAGTATAACTACTGAAACCCAAGGAAGTCCATTGACGTACTACGGGTGACAAGTAGTTAATTAAGCTGGCCATAGATGGTTTAAATCTCGGCCAGTTCAGCAGGGACCAACCAAGATTCGAACCATGTATGCTGATATACCCAAGTTGATTGATCAACTTGGGTACAAACTAGCTTGTTGGATTTTACATGCAGTTATAGCTAGCCACTGTTCCCAGAAGAGTGGAGGCTGTTTCAGGCATAAATGCGGGTAACTCCATATTAATGGCCATGGAAAGGGGGGGGGGGACTCTATATTAATGGCCATGGAAAGGGGGGGGGGACTCTATATTAATGGCCATGGAGGGGGGGGGGGGGACTCCATATTAATGGCCATGGAAATGGGGGGGGGGGAATCCATATTAAAGGCCATGGTTTGACCAGTTTGGTGTGGAGGAACTTAAGCGTCCTGCACAGATTCCTGACCTCAACCCTACTGAACACCTATGGGATGAACTGGAATGCCAATTGTGAGCCAGGTCTTCTCACCGTACCTGACCTCACAAATGGGAACAAATTTCCACAGACACCCTCCAGGATCTTGGGGACAGGGTTGATGACCACTGCCCTAATGGACCTCAGTTGCCCATCAGAAGTACCCATTTCCTCATGGACCTCGGTTAACCATCAAGAGTACTCATGCTCTCATGGACCTTGATATCAGGCTCACCTATTCTCAATGTATTCAACTCTCTAATGTTGTCCTAATTTTGGTATTCACATAAGAAGATTGAAACAATTGAAAACTCTTCACATTTCAAAACGTTGCACTACCTTTTAATAGACAATCTTGGCTGGTTGCTCTATTCACACTACACACTAAGCATTCACATAAGAGTGGAGGATGTTATAGTCAAAAAGGGGGCAACTCCATATTAATGGCCATGTTTTTTTTGAATGGGAGGTCCATCAAGCTCACCTAGGTGTAATGGACAGATGTCCACAGAGGTTGTCCATGTAGCGCATTTCATAAATAAGCCTTCATAGTTATATTATAGAGTTTGGGTGCCTGTTTATGTCCCATCATGATTGCCTACAACAATTCGGAACATGGAACCCAACTGGTCGGCCTTGGTGACTGCTTCATCTTTACTTTAACTTTCATAATTCTTTCTCAGTATACTCTTTAGCTGACAGAACTCTACGCAATTCTTGTATTTGCCTTCCTCCCGAAGTTGTCTGTAAAGCATTTACACCGCAGCACCTAGTGACAGTTTTTAAAGATATATTTATTTACAGATGATCATTTTTCAGATAAACGATTTTGCAGTAACATTCGGGATCCTCCTATAAATGTATCTCTTCCATAATTCTATACATTGCCGGGATGTATAAATCCTAAAATATGATGGATTTTATTCACTGCTTTATCGCCAGCAGCGAGCGGCATTGAGACAAACTGTCACCCTCCAGTGGCGGCAAGTCGTAATATAGCGGCCCCATCAGACATGGCATTTTAATCTCTTAAGGAAAGTCATTAAAGTAACTCCAGTTGCTGCTTCTCTCCGTCACCCCTGAGCCTCTATTGCTCCCCCGCGGTGCTGGCACTGATGAGCTGCTGTTATTAAACGGGTTAATCCCCAGCATTAGATTGATTAACTTGTTTCAAGTTTTATATGGTTTTTGGCTTTGGTAGATTGAGCAGACCTTTCGGAAGGCCTCTGGGTAGGATTCCAGTCTCTTGGCTGATTTGTGGTTCTGACAGCATCGGCGAATGAGAAATGTGTATAATTAGGTTGCAGAGGGACTCTGAAGTTTGAAATCCCATAAAGAGTCCCTGTCATTGTCTGTTCAGTGGAAAACTGCCCCACGACCCATAGATACCTCTCCAGGGCTCCCCCAATGGCTCTTACTCTGTCAAAGCTGGCGCAAAAAAATGAGGAGGTATGGCAGTACGTGACCTCCGCCCGCAATGCAGTGCATGTGCCTAGGGGTCAACCGCTAGACCCAAGGGGAGCTAGCCTGTGGACTTGGCATGGTGGTACTCCCTGGGAAGTGGGGGTTAACAGAGAGGACTTCACCACCTGCTCTAAGCCCCCATACTAACCAACACTGGTTATTTTGGTGGAGTCAGAGAAAGGAGTGGTGGTCAGGGGTGCTATGGAGAGGTGCTTCATTGCCATATATGAAGGACATTTGCTCGGTCATATTTCTTGGCAGCGTTTTCATGTGCTGATAGATTCAAACATACAAGTCAAGGGATTTGGGCCGTGAAGCTGGAATGGAGCTCATATCTTGCCTCCACTTCATGCTTGTGCCCTAGGGCAAGGGTTCTCAGCCTAGGCTAGCAAAATGATACCCCAGCTTCACTGCCAATATGATGATCTATGAACTGTGATCAGGTGCTCTAGCCAGGACGTTCAGGCCCCAAAATGCAGTACTTGAATCAGAAAAGGGCTGGCGAGTCGGATGCTCTTGAATAAAAGTCCTTTATTGGGTTACATGGATACACGGGTACAGGCTACGCTGACACGTTTCGGCTAAGAAGCCTTCATCCAAGCATTATGCTTGGATGAAGGCTTAGCCGAAACGCGTTGGTGTAGCCTGTACCCGTGTACCCATGTAACCCAATAAAGGACTTTTATGCAAGAGCATCTGAGTCGCCAGCCCTTTTCTGATTCAACTTCTCAGACTAGGCTACCGAGGCACATGTCAGGGGCTCCTTCCAATATGGCTGACCATCAATCTACAACATCTGAGAACTGGTGCCAGGGTCATAATTTAATGCAGAACTAAGTTGCAGAACTATGGTGATTATTTCTAGAATAAGTCGTCTACTCATGAATGGCCAGCTTTAGTGTTCCTGATAAGTACAACCGATACATAAATGTAATCGCTTCCTATCTCACCCAAAGTGCCCATTGTCCAAACTCGGTCTCAGATCTGTAGAGTGAAGTTTTCTGCCTCCTTTACCGAGACCTTCTACTGAGACCTATTAGAAGTCAAAGCCCTGTTTACTTATTCATAACATTTTCCAAACTTTTCAGACACCTCCATCAGCTCACACAGCCGCTGAAGAGCACAAAAGTGTTGTCTGTAGATGCATATTATGTACTCGATGCGTTCCGCGACCACCTGGCTGGTAATCTTTTATGAGTGTTCTCTATACAGCTGCTCCGTTGCTAATTTAAATCTTCAATGTGCTCAATATAGAAAATGCAGATGATTATCAGATGTAATTAACCCTTCACATCTGTCTGGGTGTGCCAGTATGGGAATTTTTAACCGTATCCTGAGTCAAGGCCAACTACTATTATTGTATTGAGACATGAGATCAGCCTTTCTCAACCTTTTCAACACAGATCCTTAAAACAACTTTCCGGTCATAGGGAACACTTGCTAATAAATTACCCTATCTTCAACTCATGATACATTAGGGTGATGATCAGTGTGAAGAATGCTCCTTACACTTGTAGTCATTGGGAAGAATTACTCCCCAGATGGCTAAAAAGATCAGTGGTGTCAGTGGGAACTTATCTGAGAGGTAAAAATTGCTCATTGCTCAAGGAACCCTTAGCAACCTCTGGAGGAACCCTAGGATTCCATGGAACCCTGGTTGAGAAACCCCGCATTAGACTAACTGGAGCCCCATTAGTCTTGCCTAAGCCATGAACCTTTGGTTGCAGTAGGAGCCAGGAAAGCTAACTAGAACATTTCATCTGAATCAACCTAAAATAAGCCACGCTGGCCTTGGAAACCACCTTACATTGGGGAACACCTCACCCAACCTTCCTATTAAATGCCAATATCATAGTAGTAGAACTGTATAGAGTTGTAGAGTAGTAGTGTAGAGTAGAACTGTATAAATGTCCTGGTAAAGAAGACTGGACAATGTGACCAAAGAAGGCAAGCAACAGTCAACAGACTAGTCAGCAATACTGCCCGTAGGCTCCCTGCAGTAGATCGTTTCCCCCAAAGCAGAAGTCCACAATGTATAAGCCCACGATTGATAAAAAAAAATCCTTTTATTGGCTACATACATGGTATGCCATGAGGAAGGCTGTATAAGCCGAATGAATTGTAATTCTGATGCTGTGTCAATTTACATGTAGCTAATAAAAGGATTTTTTTTACCATGGGTACACCGAGTGGCTGGCTTTATACATTGTGGACTTATGCTTTGGGAGATGAATGCTTCAGCCTGATAACCGGTCTACAGCTTTCGAATCTTGAATACAGCAGTTGAGCTGGGGTAAGGTTGGTCATATTTTCCCCCAAGCGTTTCTTGTTCTGTGTGTGCTGACAGCCATCTTGATAAAGGCAGGCTTTGCTTCTTTAAGTCAGAGCTACCCTCTTATGATCGATAGAGTAATAATCAAGAAGCAGCAGGAGAGGGGGAGGAATCACAGATCCATAGAATGGATGGAGCAGAAGCAGGGAGATCCTTGCACTGCAGGCCCTCAGGTACAGCTCTCTCTCCAGCAAGGATAATAGTAAGCAGCATAGCAGTGACATTACCTAATCTCACTCTGAATCTGGTGATTTAAAGAGTGGAGGAAGGATGACCGGGGAGCAAGAGGGAGGATGAACCTCAGATCCACAGAGTTATAGAAGCAAGGAAATCCTTCATTGCGGGTCTTTAGGTACAGCTTCCTCTCCAGCAAGGAGAACAGTAAGCAGCATAGTATTGACATCACCGAATCTTACTCCAAATCCTAGTGTTCTGACAGCTAAAGAAAGAATGATTGGGGAGCAGCAGTAGAGATGAATGAACCACAGAATGATAGAAGCAGGAGCAAGGAGATCCTTGCACCGCAGGTCCTCACGTACAGCTTCCTCTCCAGCGAGGAGAATAGTGAGCAGCACAGGAGGGACATCACCAAATCTCACTCCAAATCTGGTGATCTGAAGAGTGGCGGAAGACTGATCAGAGAGCAGCAGGAGGGGTGGATGAACCACAGAATATTTGAAGCAGGAGCAGGGAGATACTTGCACTAAACGTCTTTAGGTACAACTTCCTCTGCAGCTAGGAGAACAGTGAGCAGCACAGGAGTGACATCTCCAAATCTCACTCCAAATCTAGTGATCTGAAGACTGGGTGAAGAATTATTGATTGGGGAGCAGCGGGAGAGGTGGACGAACCACAGAACGAAGTAGCAGAGACTGTCAGTTTAGATTCAACTCCTTTTATATCCATTACTAAAGATTCGTCATTTGGGCATCCCATGTCCCTTTTCCCAATCCAAGTTCAATCCCCTAATAAAAACAAGCAAGAGACTGTTCATTGACTGGAGAAAGTGTACCTAAAATGGATGTCTGACCAGCAGGGTACTGTGTGGCTGCTGAAACACGCAGCGACCCCACGGGGGGCGCCGCTACAGATAGAAGCAGGGAGATCCTTCATTGCAGGTCTTTAGGTACAGCTTTCTCCCTAGCAAGGAAAACGGTGAGCAGCACAGGAGTGATATCACCAAACCTCACTCCAAATCTGGTAAGAGTAGCCTTAGAGAACCTCACACTGCAAATATACAGCTATAAGGCTACAGAATACGGGTGCCTAGGCACAGGAAGGCATTGAAGACACAACTCAGATGTTTCAGAGAGATGGCCAATCTTAACATTTTGGGTTCTGGTCCACTTTAATGTATCAAAAGTGTTTTCGGCTCTTTATCCTAATGTCAGAATCTGCCCTGTAAATGATATTTATGTTCTTGTCGGCTACGTACATTCTTCTTTATGACCTTCGCCTGTCTGCAGTTTCCTTTCACAGTAATGGATACTTCTTGTTTATGACACTTGTGTTGTGTACCAGTTATGCAGATCTCGCAGTATTTCATTTGCAAGTTGTTTTAGTTTTTCATTGTGATTTGTAAGAGACGGACCTGTCTGGAAGATGAGTAAGATGTTATTTTTATTGCTTTTCCTCTGTGAATGATGAGAGGGGCAGTGAGGTTATTAGTCACACATTGTGCTTATTTCTGGGCCGTCTCTATCTGACTATATTTCTATATATTATATAAATATAGATATGTGTATATATAGATATGTGTGTGTGTATATATATATATTTATTTATATATATATTTATATATATTCTCACAAAATGGATTTATGTAAAGAAGATTGGACTGTGAGATAGTGGGGGTCTCTGGTTTTCGGGAGCTAAGTGGAACTAAACTATATCTGAGCACCACAATCGAAAAGGCTTTTTAAAGTGGAGTTCCACCCACTTTTACAACTCTTCAGCATCCCTCACTAAACTGTGCACTGTAAACGAATTGGATATTAAAAAAAAAATTTTCTTAGCACCTACTGTATATCTGCTGTATTCATTTTTCACTTCCTCCTCCCTGGCCGTGGCCCATCGCATCATTTCCTGTTTGCAATGCCTTCTGGGAAGGGGCGGCAACTTCCTCTGAAACTGCCGTTGCTATGGAAACCTGACCTGAAACCTATTACACCTGCTTGTGCTGCACTGAGCATGTGCGAGATCTGCAAGGATGAGATCCAGGAAGAAATACAGTCTGGCTTCAGATGCCCACACTTAAGATGGCCACGGCCTGCTGTAGGTTTATAAAATAACAAACTACTGCTATCAACGAACAAAACAGACCTTAGTTTACATACTAACTTTACTAGAATACGTTAAGCTTGTGTATTATATGGGTATTTTTATTTAAATGTACAATTTCGGCCGGAACACCACTTTAATTCATTTTTATTATTCAAATCAAATTACCCCATCCATCCATGTCTCCATGATTTATTTGGTTGGTAAATCACTTTGAAAAACACCCGCCCCCAGCATGTCTATCCACGGCCATCTTAAGTAAGGGCAGACGATTCATGTAGCATTTACTCCGCGGAATCCATCTGCCTTTAGTTTAGACATGCAGGCAGGAGGGTGTGCTTAGCTGAGAAAGCCCCTCCTCCCCTCCTGGTGCTTTTTTTTTTTTCAGCAGGAACATGGGGGAACTCGGTTACAGAAAACCTTCAGCACTGAATGGGAAGTTGGGGTGTGCTGGAGGGTCTATTGATGCTGTGGAGATCTGTTGTTGCAGGGGAGGTCTTTTGCTGCTGGGGGGATCTTATGTTGCTGGGGGCCAAATTGTTGCTGGGAAAGATCTACTGTTGCAGGCTGCTGAAGAGTCTAATGATAGCAGCTGTTGGGAGATCTTACTGTATTGTTGCCGGTGGGGGTCTATTGTTATGGGGGTATTTTGTTGTGGTGGTCTATTGTTGCTGAGGGAGTGTATTGCTGCTGGGGGGGGTCTATTGTTGCTGACTGCAGGGACTTCTGCTCAAAGGTGGGTAGTTCTCTTGCTGGCTGCTGGAGGGTATATTGATGCCAGCTGTTGGGAGATCATACTGTATTGTTGCTGTCGGAGGGTATTTTGCTGTGGGTGGGGGGTCTATTGTTGCTGACCGGATCTGTTGCTGCTGGGGGGGTTCTATTGATGATTGGGAAGGGGTCTATTGTTGCTGGCTGCAGGGGATTCTGCTCAAAGGTGGGTAGCACTGTTGCTGGCTGCTGGAGGGTTTATCGCTGCCAACTGTTGGGAGATCTTTCTGCATTGTTGCTGGTGGGGGGTCTATTGTTGTTGGGGGGGGGGAGTATTTTAGTGCGCGGGTCTATTGTTGCTGAGGTCATCTATTGCTGCTTGGGGCCAAATTGTTTCTGGGAAAGATCTACTGTTGCTGGCTGCTGGAGAGTCTAATGATGCCAGCTGTTGAGAGATCTTACTGTATTGTTGCTGGTGGGGGTCTATTGTTGTTGGGGGGTATTTTGTTGTGGTGGTCTATTGTTGCTGCTGGGGGGGCGGGTCTATTGTTGCTTGAGGAGGGGTCTATGGTTGCTGACTGCAGGGGATTATGCTCAAAAGTTGGTAGTACTCTTGCTGGCTGTTGAAGGATCTATTGATGCCAGCTGTTGGGAGATCGTACTGTATTGTTGCTGGTGGGGGTCTATTGTTGGGGGGTATTTTGGTGTGGGGGTCTATTCTTGCTGAGGGGATCTATTGCTGCTTGGTGGTAGTCTATGGTTGCTGGATGCAGTGGATTCTGCTCAAAGGTGGGTAGTACTGTTGCTGGAGGATCTTTTGATGCCAGCTGTTGGGAGATCTTACTGTATTGTTGCTCTTGGGGGGGGCGATCTATTGCTGTTTGGGCGTCTACTGTTGCTTGGAGGGGGGGGGGGGAGGTTTATGGTTTCTGGATGTAGTGGATTCTGCTCAAAGGTGGGTAGTACTGTTGCTGAAGGATCTTTTGATGCAGGCTGCTGGGAGAGATGCCAGGGAGATCTTGCTGTATTGTTGCTGTTGCTGTTGTTGCTGTTGGGGGGTATTTTCTTGCGGGGGGTGCTTGGGGGTCCATTGTTGCTTGGGAGGGGGGGGGGGGGTGTCTATGGTTGCTGGCTGCAGTAGATTCTGCTTCAAAGGTGGGTAGTACTGTTGCTGTCTGCTGGAGGGTCTCTTGATGCCAGCTGTTGGGAGATCTTTCTGCATTGTTAAAGAGGGGGTCTATTGTTGTTGAGGGATATTTTGTTGTGGGGGGGTCTATTGCTGCTGGGAGGTTTATTGTTGCTTGGGGGGGTTCTATTGTTGCTTGGGGGGGGGGGTCTATGGTTGCTGGCTGCAGGGGTTTCTGATCAAAGGTGGTTAGTGGGGGGAGACAAAGGGTGACTCCGAAGTGGGGAGCCTGCACCTATTCTCTGAGGGGGAAAAAAAAAGTCCTGGATGTATGACATCATTTTGGCCTAGGCCACAAACCAGGAAGCAGCTAAAAAAAAAAAAAAAAAAAGAAGTTTCCACTTTAAGAAGAGTTCCACTTTAATCAGCTTACACAGCTGCAGGCTCGGGAACTCCTTTTTTTTTTTTTTCTCTCTCTCTCTCTCTCTCTCTCCGATAGTCAAAGATAAATTGGAATCTGCTATTAGCCAAAGCTGTCCATCTGTGCCCAGAACCCTGGCGTCCTACTCCGCATAACGCTGATTACCGCCATGGCTAGGAGCGCGTGATTGGCAGGAGGAAAGCCCAGGTGCCAGCCTAGGGTGTCACTTCCTCCTCTCGTATAAAAGGCGCAGTGAAGGATCCATAATTGTTAGTGTCGGCGCTGTAAGGAACATCATGCCAGGGGCTGGCAAGGGTAGGTCGTCAGCTGCCACCTCGTCTTCTGGTGGGTCAGGACTCTAATTACCGGCCGTTATATCCCTGAGAGGTTCTGCTGCAAATGTAACGGTGAAAAAAAAAATAAAATGAAATCCCCACCATAGATAACATGGCAGCCTGTCTATAGAGGAATGTGCACTTCCGAATAAAAAAATTGAACAAAATTACGAAATAAAAAATCATGAAAAGTTTTTGAAAGTGTCCTTTTTTTGTATGTAGCTGACAGTGGACTACAGTTGCCTTGCTTCACAAACCCTGTTATTCTTCATCTAGTCCAATGTCCCTCTAGTCCTGGGTTTCAGTAACCAACATCATCTCTGTAAGCCAAGCTGGGAGGATCGGCCATTCTGATATTGTGATATATTTCCTGGACTAAACACCCCAGAGGTCCCTGGGCAACACCAACAGTTCTCTGGGAGGAACTAAAAAAGGGCCAACAGATTGGCCCCACGCTCTCTTCTTCCTGGGCCTCACCGAGTGAGTACCTCTCTGCTGTTGAGGGAGGGCTGCAGCCTACCACGCTGTGACCGAGTGACTCCAACCCAGCCCCGGAGGGCCCAACTCTGCTGTTCGCGAGACATCTCCACAGCACCACTTGATCAGACGGATCCAAAAACTGCCCGTGTGTCTAGCAGCTGGTGGGTCTTCACTGTTCATCTCCCTGAAAGGACATCTCATGCAGAGTCACTGTTTAGGAGGTTCATATGCAATTCTGCAGTTGGTGAGAGGGCGGGCGCCCATCGTTCACAATCCTTTACCTGGTTAACTTGCTTGAACACTGTGTACAGACACCTTGCCCATGGAAACACTTTACTGCATTGCAAAGGACACTGTACATAGACATCCCTATCCCAATCTACTATAAGGAATATCACTGGTCTGTTAAGCTGTCCTGCTTGCCATCACCGCACTCTGCCATATTTTGGATATAATTCAAAGAGCTCCATCTGCTGGTGAAGACCATTGCAGCCCTGCGTTCTGGACATTGCTGTTGCTATCTGTTAAAGGGCCCTATCCTACTCCTGTTCTACCTGGTCTCTCATTAGGATAGGAAGGTTGAATAGGCCGGCTTGGGATCCCCCTTTAATGGGGTATCATATTGCATTAACCAGTGGATTCCTTGCAACCCCTCCAATTTATCCTCTAGTTTGTATTTCACTGTGTGTATGTATATATATATATATATATATATATATATATAAATATAAAGGTGCCTGCATGAAGATGTCTGAACCCCGAGTGTCAGGTGGGTTGGAGTGTTCACAGGGTCAGGGCAGTGCAGTTGAACAGGTAAACCAAAGCAGCCCTCAAGGGGGCAGTGCTACACCTATATAGAGGCCCTTGTATGTGGGTAAGTACACCCCCCTATTAGTCACCATGGTGAATAAGGAGGACTAAGCATCCCTCATTGTTGACCTGCGTATATATACCCCTCCTGGTCCTCCTCGGCTCACAAAACCGCCTTTCCTGCAGACGTCTACTCGTCCAGAAGCATTTCTGCACACAATATTCGGAGCTCAGAGTGGACGATAATTTTACGCCGCTCGCATAACGAGATAATTAGTTCTTAATAAGGTTTAGAGGGGAACCGCCTCTCCGATGCCACGACGAGTATGAGCCGCAGTAAAACCAATAATCGCATTCAGTTTTGTTTTTTTCTGCTTGTAAATCAGTGAACCCGCTGCATTCTTGCAACTCATTTTGGTGGTAATGTATGCAGGACGACGTAGAGAGAAATGAATTTATGTAAGCAATATGCTGAGTAATTTGGAACAACTTCGGAGTGGTTGGGGATGCGGGTTTTATCGCGCGGTGTTATATAGCGCCTCATGGCGGGGGTGGGGGTGGGTTAATGGGAAGAGCTGAGTGCTTTTTTTTATTCTACAGTCATTATATTGGTCAGCACCAAAGTTACTGTCCCTGCCTCCTCATGGAGTCTCACTCCTTGTGCTGCTTTATTTGTAATGTAAAATATAGAATAAGGGTTCATGGATGGAAGATACAAAGTATCAGCAGCAAAACGATACAATGCTTTACTTGAGGTAGTCTCTATTGCATTACCATACTGCTATTCATAGGTGTGCACAGCCTATTGCATTACGGTCTGCACCCCAAAGTCCATGTGTGTCTATCTATCTATCTATCTATCTATCTATCTATCTATCTATCTATCTATCTATCTATCTATCTATCTATCTATCCATATACTGTGTATATACAGTATCTCACAAAATTAAGTACACCCCTCAGTTTTTTGTAAATCTTTTCTTCTATCTTTTCATGTGACAACACTGAAGAAGTGACACTTGTCTACAATGTAAAGTAGTGAGTGTACAGCTTGTATAACAGTGTAAATTTGCTGTCCCCTCAAAATAACTCAACACACAGCCATTAATGTCTAAACCGCTGGCAACAAAAGTCAGTACACCCCTAAGTGAAAATGTCCAAATTGGGCCCAAAGTGACAATATTTTGTGTGGCCACCATTATTTTCCAGCACCGCCTTAACCCTCTTGGGCATGGAGGTCACCAGAGCTTCACAGGTTGTCACTGGAGTCCTCTTCCCCTCCTCCATGACGACATCACGGAGCTGGTGGATGTTAGAGACCTTGCGCTCCTCCACCTTCTGTTTTGAGGATGTCCCACAGATGATCAATAGGGTTTAGGTCTGGAGACATGCTTGGCCAGTCCATCACCTTTACCCTCAAATTCTTTAGCAAGGCAGTGGTCATCTTGGAGGTGTGTTTGGGGTGGTTATCATGTTGGAATACTGCCCAGTGGAGTGGACAGTGTCCGTCAGTAGGGCAGTGGACAATGTCAGAAGTTTATTTTTATTATTTGATACAATTTAATTTTTAATTATTTTTTACAATACAATTTTTTTTTTTTACAATTTTTTTTAAGAGTCCTGTTTGGGGGACTTTGGTGATGACCCCTGATAGCTCACTTGTGAGACAGAGAAAGGGACTGAGTACAGAGCTTCCCCAGTTCCCTTCTCTGCAGCCTCAGCGATGGGAAGTGCTCTGTGCTGAGTGGCTTCCTCTTCATTTACAAACTGCCACAGGGTAAAACACCTGTGCTGCTATTCCATGAAATTTGGCTCACCAAAATGTCATATGCAGGCTTATCCTTATAGCTATTTTCTAACAGTCTTGTTTCTCTCTAGTCCATACATCTACAGTACAGTGCTTCTCATGCAGGGTGCTGCGAGCACAGGGCCCAGTTTGCCCTGGATCAGTCTCATGTATATCCATGGTGCAGGCGGGCTGGCCAATGATGCTCTAGGTCAGATGTCATTCATCACTATGGTGTTAACGGCCAACCCACCCATACCATGACAATGATTTAGGTCAGCATTCATGAAAAGAATGGAAATCCAGCTTCTCCAGACCTGCTCCACCACCACCACCTCTAGACCTCCTCTTCTAGACTTGCTCCACCACCTCCTCTAGACCTCCTCTAAACCTGCTCCACCACCTCCTCTAGATCTGCTCCATCCACTGCTGTAGCTAAAGGGTAAGGTTCTGCTGTGAAGAGGAGAATGTGTGATTGTGGGTGTTCTGTGTTTGAGGAACTATGTGTAGCTCTTACCCCCGAAGTAGCGGCTGATTAAAACATTATATCTGTAATTCACGTTCACCACCCAACCCTCGTAGCCTATAGATTCAAAACTCACAGTCCTTAATGCTTTTTCTCTTGCTTTATTCATCAACATAAACTGGGATGGGAGAAGGACTTCCTTTGAGATGCTCTTTGTTACATTATCATCTTCCAATTGCTCTTACAGGAAAACTATAATCAATTGCGGATAGTTGGGAAATCACTTTGTGTGATTTCTTCAATCAGGGAAGATGGAAGTAGATTTGATAGGGAATAATTGATAAAGAGTCACTCAGAATAGCTTCTTCATCTGCATGACTTTTAAAGAACAGTCCGTATCTCTATATGTGTGCTTGCAGCTTCACCGCTACCTTTTTACCACTACTTCCCATCTGCATGGTACTTCGAAGTTGAGCTAAAGAGAAGTCACTCTGAATAACTCCTCCCGCTTGACTGATTGGAATCCCGGGGCATTGCTGAACCCAAAGTCATAGGCCATCGCTGCCCATCTCACTGACTTGTGTACCAACCACCCCGTAGTCTCTGGTAGTACCCTTCCCTTGGGCTTTCACTCACGTGATCAATAGTCCATGTGCCACTCATAAACGATCGATCGCCCAGTTTCCTTCCGCTTTTTTGCTACTTCTTCAGCAATGATTCTTAGCTCCCTTTCTCCTTTATGGCCTGCTCCCCTCCCTGCAGGGGCGGCCATCGACACCAGCAACTACATGGTGTGAGATGTCGTCTGTTGCTCCATGAGGACCCGTTCTTCACCCTTATTGCAGGGGTGAAGCTCCGTCGGTTCCCCGGAGGGGAAAACCTCCACTTCCCCCCTCCGGGGAACCAGGCTGGCCTCTCTCGCTCCTCAGAGCAGGACTCTACTCGAAAACCTCCTGGAACCATGCGACTCCTCTTTTATATGAGAGTCCCGGGTGTTACCAAGCAAATTAATGATTGGCCGAGATTAGCATACAAACTACCTGCCACTCAAAAGAAAATTAACAGACAGGCCTGCTTTAATAACACAAGCCTGTCTAAATTTACCTGACATAGAAACTACCAGGAAAAAAGGGTCACCTACCAAAAGTAGGTGCCCGCTACATATGTAATTAGGGGGTGCTGCAAAGGAGCGGGGGGGATGTGTGATGGGGGGGGGACTCTGTGATAGAGAGGTGGAACCTGATTCAGTGTGGCTGTTATGCATAGGGGGGCCTCGGATGCGGTGAAGGGTCTCTCTGGTGTAGAAGGGGACCTCTGATGTGAAGGGAGGACCTCTGGCACGAAGGGAGGACCTCTGATATAAAGAGGTGGAGCTGTTATGCATAGGGGGGGGCCTCTGATGTCATGCAGGGTCTCTGGTGTGAAAGGGGGGGTCTGATGTGATGGGGGACCTCTAATGTGAAGGGTAGACTTCTGACATGAAGGTGGGACATCCGATATGAAGGATGGCTTCTGATGAGAAGTTCATTTTAGCAAGGTGGTGTGCATTCTTCCAAGCTCAGGTTTCCCATTGATTAGTAACATTTATGTTTTTTACAGTTAACCAAATGTAGTTTACTGAGGATTGTTTTCTTATTGTGCTCCTTGTGTTGAGCTAAAAACACTGAGGGTTTAATAAATTAACTACTTTTGAGTGTAGAAACATTGTGGTGTTGGCATATGCAGTCTGCCAGGTATCAGCACTGCAGACACAAAGCCTTGGTCCATTGCAGAAACCTCAATCCACACTTCAGCCATCTTCCTGGCTCCGTACCTGGAAGACTAACCGGGTCATTTATCAAAATAAGTCTTATTTTTCTTTCTAAATGAATGCTAATTTATGTAATGGCGTGCTTATCATCACAAATCTTCTGTGCAGTATTTGTTCCATTATAGCGGAAAGTTCTATACAGTAGATGGAGCCAAGATTTTTTTTTTCTGGTTCTTATGATGTAAAATAAAACACGCTTGATAAATTTGTCACAGAATCTTTTCTACACTAATTTCACAATGGATCTTGGTGTAATTGGCATAAATTGTTGGATGAAAACCCTTAATGAACCAATTCAGGCGTACAATGCGGATGAAATCCTTATTGATTTTTGGGATCTGATAGCAGAATGAGTGCAATGCCTTTGTTGTCAGGTGTGGGTTTGGCACAACTCTGCATCTTTGTAAGCTGACTTTGGGAAGGAGTGAGATGCAATATGGTGGATCTACCCAACGTACGTGCACTTAAGAGCCTTATTTATTCACAGAATGTCATTGAACTAAGTCCACTATAGTTCCTGAGGCATTTATATAATAAATAGTGAAAAACAAAAAAAACACAGCAATCAGCCATGATGTTATGTCCACCCACCATAATCAATCGAAGTATGAACTCCACTAGACCTCTGAAGGTATGCTGTGGCACCTGGCACCAAGCTGTCAGTAGCAGATCTTTTATGTCCTGTAAGCTCCAAGGTGGGGCCTCCATGGATCGGACTTGTTTTTCCAACACATCCCACAGATGCTCGATTGGATTAAGATCTGGAGAATTTGGAGGCCAGGTCAGCACCTCGAACTTGTTGTGTTCCTCAAACCATTCTTGAATTCCTCAGACAAGGACACCTTCTTCCATTGCTCCGTGATCCAGTTCTGATGCTCCCATGCCTATTGTAGGCACTTTTGGCTGTGGACACAGGTCAGCATGGCCACCCTGACCGGTCTGCGGTTACACAGCCCCATACACAAAAAAAACTGCGATACTCTGTGTGTTCCGACACCTTTCTATCAGAACCAGCATTCACTTTTTCAGTAATTTGAGCTCTAGTAGCTCTTCTGTTGGATTGGACTTCACAGGCCAGACTTTCCTCCCCACCTCCATCAATGGGCCTTTCCCCCCTCCACCTCCATCAATTAGCCTTTCCCCCCTCCACCCCCATCAATGAGCCTTCCCTCCCCACCTCCATCAATGAGCCTTCCCCTCCCCACCTCCATCAATGAGCCTTCTCTCTCCACCTCCATCAGTGAGCCTTGCCCCCCTCTCCACCTCCATTAATGATCCTTCCCTTCCCCACCTTTATCAATGAGCCTTCCCTCCCCACCTCCATTAATGAGTCTTTCCCCCCTTCACCTCCATCAATGAGCCTTCCCTCCCTACCTCCATTAATGAGCCTTGCCCCCCTCTCCACCTCCATTAATGATCCTTCCCTCCCCCACCTCCATCAATGAGCCTTTCCCCCTTCACCTCCATCAATGAGCCTTCCCTCCCCATCTCCCTCCCTACCTCCATTAATGAGTCTTGCCCCCCTCCACCTCCATTAATGAGCCCTGCCCCCCTCCACCTCCATTAATGAGTCCTGTTGAGCTTATTGAGCCAATTGCTTATTGAGTATTGGATACAAATGGGTTATAGGATACAAATGAATCACAGTTGAGGTCAAGCTATGAATTATTGCTCTCGCTCTAATGTTCACGGCGATACCTCACATGTGTGGTTTGAACACCGTTTACATATGTGGGCGCGGTGTATGTATGGGTTCGCCTCTGTGCCGGGGGTGCTTTTAAACAACAGGTTTTTATTTTATTGTTCATTTTATTTGCATTTTTTTATTTTTACACTTTCCCTTTTCATTTTTTTTTTTTTATGATCACTTTTATTCCTATTACAAGGAATGTAAACACCCCTTGTAATAGGAATAGGGCATGTCAGGTCCTCTTTATGTCAGGTCCTCTTTATGGAGAGATGTGGGGGTCTATAAGACTCCACATCTCTCCTCTAGGCAGGAAAGACCGAGATAAAAAAAAAAATAAATCATTCCAGCCGAGTACTCGGCAAGGTTTACTTCCGCCGGGCCGGACGTGACATTATTACGTTGCGCCCGGGCCCCTTAAGGTCATAGAGACTGCCAGGGACCATCTGGTCCCTGGAAATCTCTATGGCAAACTTCGGGCGCCTGCGGAATTCTTCTCCGGCTCGCCGATCGCAAGGACAGAGCCGGTAGAAGCATCGGAGGGCGGCCAGAGGGGATGTCCCCTCCCACGGCCTGTAAAAACGATCAAGCGGCTGAACGGCCACTATAATTGTTTTTATGGTGTAGGGAACTATAAAAAAAAATATGTATTACATTGCGTTTTCAGTTTGAGGTTCTCAGATAGAGCTAGTTTATGCTTTGCTTCAAAACAAGGCTTCAGACAGGCTTTGTTAAAGCGCTCTAAATGCCGGTCAAAGTTCCTGTCATTAAATAAAATAGTTAGCTTACAGTCCTGTTTACACCTTGCTTTTTCTTGGTGCTTCTCTGGGGTTTCGATGGGACTTTGGTGGAGCTTTGGTGGGGCTTCAATGGGGCTTTGGTGGAGCTTCAATGGGGCTTTGGTGGAGCTACGGTGGAGCTTCAGTGGGGCTTTGATGGAGCTTCAATGGGGCTTTGGTGGAGCTTCAGTGTGGCTTTGATGGAGCTTCAATGGGGCTTTGGTGGAGCTTCAGTGGGGATTTGGTGGAGCTTCAGTGGGGCTTTGGTGGAGCTTCAATAGGGCTTTGGTGGAGCTTCAGTGGGGCTTTGTTAGAGCTTTTGTGGATCTTCAATGAGGCTTTGGTGGAGCTTCAGTGGGGCTTTGGTGGAGCTTCAGTGGGGCTTCCATGAGGCTTTGTGGGGGTTCGATGAGGCGTCAGTGAGGCTTCATGGGGCTTCCGTGAGGCTTCATGGGGCTCCAGTGAAGCTTCAGTGGGGCTTTGGTGGAGCTTCAGTGGGGCTTCCATGAGGCTTTGTGGGGGTTCGATGAGGCGTCAGTGAGGCTTCATGGGGCTTACATGAGGCTTCATGGGGCTCCGGTGAAGCTTCATGGGGCTTTGATGAGGCTTCGGTGGGGCTTCAAGCGAGCTTTGCCACAGATTTCTATGGAGGCTTTGAAGCACCACTGAAGCTACATGGGGTATAATTTTTGAAGCGAAGCCGAAGCAAAGTAAAAGCAAGGTCTAAACAGGACTGTAAGCTAACCATTTTATTTAGTGATGGGGGCTTTGACTGGCATTCAGAGAGCTTTAACAAAGCCTGTCCGAAGCCTTGTTTTGAAGCAAAGTGTAAACTAGCCCTTAATTGTGTGTTGAAGCTGAAGCAAGTGTAAATGAGCCCATACAGTTGAGTTCCACTTAAAGTATATGGAAGTATAGCTTGGTCAAAGTTTTACTTTAAAGCTATAAAAATAAAAAATACCACATTGCTTCTTGCCTTGGTAAGTCTGATAGAAATATACGCCGTTCCTCCACTTTATAAAAACTGTTGAGGCGAGTGAACACGTCCATCACTTCTCCGTCTTGTCCTGTTATGCTCCGGCCCGCATTCACATTAGAAGTCTGAGATCGGCCAGGAAAGATCACTCAGCCACACAAGTAAAGTCTCCGCCATAGTAAGCAAGCAGCTCCGGCGGTTTGGGAAATCACGAAAGGTCATCGTTTTAAAAGGGAATCTATAAAAGGTTTAACATAAGTGCCTCTGGAAAGTATAATTCTATTGGAAAATGCCAGGCGGAAATGTGTTCCGATACTAAAAAGGGAAGAGAAGAAAAAAAAAATACAAACTTAATTTGGAATCCATTAGAAGCGCCGGGTTTAACCTCTTTGGTTCCGCCAGGGATTGCCGTTGGGTTGCGTCGTTGGACCTCGCCGGTTGACTTCCGGCGGAGATGGGGGTTAAATTGCCCGGCTGCCTGTTTCATTATCTAAATGTGGCTGGACGGCTGCCATGGCGGCTTTTAAGTAACATCATAGATCACAGTAATTGGTGTGAAAGTATAGAAATGACCGATTATGGTTCGGTGACTCATTCCGTGTCCCCCCCCCCCCCCCCCCTTCCGCGCCGCCTTATTCCTCATCGTCTGATGAGAATTTGTCTTCGGCATTCATAAAAAAAAAAAAAAGCAGATGTGCCGGCGTTGGAGGGGGGGTTGGCGAGCAAGAAGCACGGTGGTGGGAGTTACCGCCGTGGTAATGAAGTGCTCCTGTACTGTAATTGAGATCCATAATTCAAGGCCTTTGGCTTTATCATTACATGGCAGATGACATCCCAAATTCATTTCCACGGCCTCTCCAACGATTACGCGGCGTGATTTGTGATGGGGTGAAAAAAAACGCAGGCTCGGCCTGAGTTATGGGCCTCCATTATGCAAGACGGGGAGACCTGCAGACGGCTTGACCGGGCTTGTTTTATGGGGCCCGTTCACCGGGAGCCCTTAAGTCACGGCGCTCTGGTGGAGGGCGCTTTAAAAAAATAATGCGCTAAATAAATATATAATCTGCCTCTGGGATGAGTATTTATAGCCGTTTTCACACTTTTCCACCTACGGAAGAAAATGAGATGCAGTTTGCTTCACAGTTTTTTTTTTTTTTCTTTTAATCTGTCTGATATGTTTTCCCGACTATTACTTTTACACCTTATTATAAACTTGTCTGTTCTTCGAAGTGCCTAAACTTTATAAATTCACATCGCAGTAGGAGATCAAAGCCTTTTATGTGTCTATTTCTGCTGTGACGTGGAGAAGAAGGATAATGATGAGTTTGGGGGGGGGGGGGGTAAGCAGGGTAGTGATATCATCAAGTTGGTAAATGTTTGGACGGACCTGTACAGGAGAGTTAGAGGGCACTTGTACTATACCGCCATTGATTAAAGATTAAAAGAGATTTTTTATTTTTTTTAATCACTTTTTTTTTTTTTTTTAACCACTTGCATACCGGGCACCTCCTGCCCAGACCAATTTTCACCTTTTAGGGCTGTCGCCCTTTGAACGACAATTGCGCGGTCATACAACGCTGTACCCAAATGATTTGATTTTTTTATCATTGTTTTTCCCACAAATAGAGCTTTTTTTTTGGCGGTATTTAATCAGCTCTGGGTTTTTTATTTTTTGTTAAATTTTTTAAAAGACCAAACTTTTTTAAAAAGAATATAAAACCGTTTTATATTGTGTTAATAATTTTTGCAAACAAACTCCTTCATTGATGTACGCTGATGAGGCTACACTGATGGGCACTGATAGGGTGACACTGATAGGTGGCATTGGGTGGCACTGAAGGGCCTTGATAGGTGGCACTAATAGTTGAGCTAATCACGTGGTAAGGGGCCGGGATCGACCCCTTACTCCGATCTGTATGCACATCAGCCCCTGAGGAAGCGAGGAAAGCTCGTGAAACGCGTCGGGTTAGAGATGTACTATGCCTATCTGTACTATCAATACTTTGTGATGTTACAAGACTATGGCTATGTTTAGAGGACCACAATGCTATGTTGCTTTTCATGAACCTGTCACTCATACTCATGTCCTGTGTTGGATGATATTGTTACCAATCAAATAAACTGTTACTTTTTAACTCATGTATTTGTTTACCTTTTGATCATCATGAACACTTCAATTAAAGTCCCACGGGCGATTGTTGTTTTTCTGCTTACTCCCATCTGTGATCACCCGAGTCTCACTGACTCGGGTGATCGCAGCGGGGACAGCCTCCCGGCAAAGCAGATCTGCGCTGTAGCCATCCTTCGGCTATAGCACAGATCTGAAGGGGTTAATTATCTAGTGGCCCTGTTAAGCTTTTTAAGCTTCATATGAGTTTCTTGTTGACCTGGCGTATAATTCTGGCAGCGATTATAAAGGGTTCCCTTGATGCCCTGGATCAGCCGCCTTTACCTGACGATGACTATGAAGGAGAAACACGTTGGGGCGGAGCCTCTTTTAAGATCGTAATACCATAACGGTTTTATAGTTGGTAAGGTTGAATAAAGACACTAGTCCATCCAGTTCAACCTCTGTACTTGGTTGTATGTGCGTTCATGCCGATAACTTTTATTTCCATATCCCTGTATGCTGTGTTCGCTAAGATGCACTCCCAAGAGTCTTTTAAAACTATCAATAGTTCCTGCTGACACCACCGATTGTGGAAGAGAGTTCCACATCCTTACCACCCTGACAGTGAAGAACCCCCTACCCAGCTAAAAGGGGTTGTAAACCCTAAGGCTACTTTCACACTGAAGCGGGCGCCGGCGGTAAAGCGGCCGGGAACGAGCACACCAACTCTAGCTGGTGTCTCATGTCCTGATCGGATAGATTCATGGCAGCGCAGCCATTAGCTCCAGCTGCTGTCAATCAATCCAGTGACGTGGGCGCCGGGGCTGAGTCCTGCTTTGTGCGTGAATACACGCAAAAGCAGGACTCAGGAGCGCCCGCACGGGTGTCCACCAAGGAGAGCTCTTCTCCAACGTGGACACCCGATGTGGGGAGGAGCTACCAGCGCCGCCGGGGGACCCCAGAAGAGGTAGATCGGAGTTAAGTATACCATGTTCGTTATTTAAAAAAAAAAAAATAGGGTTTACAACCTCTTTAAGGTTAAACCGATTCTCCTCCAATCTCACTGAGTGGCCTTGTGTCCTCTTACACTCCCCTGAGACTGAATAGTTTCCTACCTACGCTGGGATCACCATTGAGGTATTTGTATATCATATCGCCTCTCAAGCGCCTCTTCTCCAAGGAGAATAAATTTAGTGTTTTGTAGTCATTCCTCGTAATTGAGGTCCTCCAGTCCCCTTATTAATTTTGTTGCTCTGCTCTGGACTCTCTCCAGCACATCCCTCCTGAGGATTGGTGACCAGAACTGGACGGAATACTCCAGATGTGGGCAAACTAGAGTTTTATAAATTGACAGGATTTTCGTTTTATCTGTGGAGTAAATTCCATTTTTAATGCATGCTAATAGTCTGCTGGCTTTGCTTCCTGGGGCTTGACATTGCATGCTATTGCTCAGTCTGTCTTCTACTCGGACCCCCAGATCTTTCTCCATCCTGGATTCCCCCAGAGGTTCTCCCCCTAGTGAGTAACTTACGTTTATATTTTTAGCCCCCCAAATGCATTACTTTACTTTTTCAACCCTCATTTGCCATGTAGTTGCCCACCCTATCATTTTATTGAGGTCTTCTATATCCTGCTGTAAAGTTATTGCCCTGCTTATTTTTGTGTCATCAAAAACTTAGTTTGAGATATTTATACCGACCTCTATATCATTAATGAAAAAATGTAACCGAATTGGTCCCAGGACAGAGCCTTGTGGTACTTCCCTTCACTGGAAGTAAAGGGCCAAGCCCAACCCCTGAAAAACAACCCCACACCATAATCCCCCCCCTCCACCAAAAATGATTTGGACCAGTGCACAAAGCAAGGTCCATAAAGACATGGAGACATGGATGAGCGAGGTTGGTTATTTATCACCAACCTTTGGGCATGCCCCTGTTTTCTATCCATGAACAAACTCTATGGTCCATACCTACAGACCTCAGTTTGTAAACTAAGCGTCTACGGGGCACTGTATCAAATGCTTTTGCAAAATCCAGGTACATCACATCCACGGGCCTTCCTTTATCCAGATGGCAGCTCACTTCCTCATAGAATGTTAACAAATTGGTTTGGCAAGAACGATCTCTCATGAACCCATGCTGATTACTACAAATTACACTCTTTTCATTAGCAAGTTCTTGGATGTAGTCCCTTATCCCCTCAAATAGTTGACATACTATCGATGTTAGACTGACAGGCCTGTAGTTTCCAGTAATATATCTCTGCCTTTTTTATGAATATTGGTACCACGTGGCTTTTCGCCACTACCATTCCTGTCAGTATGAAAGTCCATAAAAATTAGGAATAATGGTCTGGCTATAACCCGAGTTCTTTGAGGACTCTCGGATGTAAGCCATCTGGTCCTGGTGATTTATTTGTGTTTTTCTAGACACCAGCTTCTGTTAGCAACGCGTCACAGGATGTATTCTTGTGGATAACAATACAGTCATGAAGACAAAAAGGGTTGACAGCGCTCAGGAACTAAGCTGGAATTGATGGGTAATGGTTGCAATGAACCACATGTAAACTCAGAAAGGTTGCTGCCGATTTATTCCAAAATATTAAAACAGTACAAATTTGTATGACGACATTAACACAAGGCTGGCTTAGTCACTGATGGATCACTAGAACTGACCGGGACAACCAACAACCACCGACCATGGAAAGCCACAAGGACATGCCAGCTGCAGGGTGTGGTGTGTAGAGCTGGACCCGCCGGCAAGGGAAGATGGTGTCACCAACGCTGGTGATGTAGATCGAGCCAAGCAGCTGACTGTGTTCAGGGAAAACTCCGTGGTAATCGTTGAAGGAAGGGGTCTTTACTGAAGACAAGCCGGAACTGAGGTGTCAGAGAAGGAACCAACCACGGCCAACGTGGAGCAGGGCGTCTGTTGCCGTGACTACCGGTTTTGCACACTTGCGTGCTTTGTCAAGCCTTGGTTGGTTGTTCCGGTCGGTTCTAGTGATCCATCAGTGCCTGAGCCAGCCTTATGGTAATGTTGTCATTCAAATTTGTACCGTTTTAATCTTCGGAATAAATCGCCAGCAACCTTTTTGAGTTTACATGTGGTTCATTGCAGCCATTACCCATCAATTCCAGCTTAGTTCCTGAGCACCGTCAACCCTTTTTGTCTTCAGCATTATAGCACCTTATCCTTTGCCATTAGATTAGCAGCACGGTTCCGCTGGACATATATTGCGTTATGTTGTTTTTGCTGTGATTAGCGCCTGGGACTGAACCTTACTTTAACAATACAATCATGACGCACCTTGTGCCGCTAACCCAAATAACCTGAAAAACGAGACACTTTAAATTGTCCACTAAACCACTATGGCCAACCTCAGCCTAGAAGGTAACAAGTTGGACATGAAATCAGGGGTACCCCCACCTAACCTTCCTCCTAGCTAGACAAACATCAATTTCAAACTTCCCCGTGCTGCAACACCAGATAGAACGTATGATTTCGGGGGGGGGGTCTTATCTGCCGTGTTTGGAAAAATAGCAAATTGACACCCGAAATATCAGCTCCTCATCGCCCTCTAGGTCACCTCGCCAATAAATCTTCTTCTGCAGACTACGATGGTTCCTAGGTTCCACTTCGGACACAACGTAATCCAAAGTGGAAGACCAGGTCTAGCATCTCCATTAAGGTGGAATTGAGGCAATTTGTGTTCTGTAGACAGTTCTACCTCCTATCCTCTTTCATCTTGGACAGTTTTGCATTCCGCCAAGTAGAACACAACACTGAATATTTATAAGACACATTTATTTTCTGGTAATATCAAAGTTTTATGCAATGAATAGTGGAGGCTCCGCTGTGTTTGGCTCGTCAGTGTGCTATCACAGGCAGTGTCACATTTTCTGTGCATATTAAATGATGCTTTCAGACAATATTCCGGGCGATGGAGATGTCGGAACGATGCCGCTGGAGCCTTTTTGAGGCATCGGATGGACTCAGGTGAAGTCCTGATACCACACTGTGGAACAGTCTCCAGAACTATACAAATAATAGTTATAATTGACAATCCAATATAAGCTTACCTGAAAAGTCTCCTTCGATGTCGAGAGTACTGCCTGTTTGCCGGCCATCTCTTTTCACCACTTCTTGATTGTTGGACAGCTTGGCCCGTTAAAAGGAAGCTGAAAAACAACAGATTTAAAAAAAGAAAAGAAAAATCCGACTATCTAGGCAAGACATGGAGATTACAAATCATATGTATAAAAATTATGACATTCTATTATACACCATATTAAAAAGCGAAAAACATACATATACCCTTTGTTACCAAAAGTATTGGGACACCTGCCTTTAAACACACATGAATTTTAATGACATCCCAGTCTTAGTCCGTAGGGTTCAATATTGAGTTGGCTCCGCCTTTGCAGCTATAACAGCTTCACCTCTTCTGGGAAGGCCGTCCACAAGGTTTAGGAGGGTGTCTATGGGAATGTTTGACCATTCTTCCAGAAGAGGTCAGGCACTGTATGGTAATATAGTGTTGTATGTGTCAGTTAAAAAACAATAGTATAATTGTGCTTATGGCTGGAGTAAGACATATATGTATTTACAATGATAATCGTTGACAGTATTTCATAGGTTGTATAACTAATTACAGGTCCTCGTGTGTCGATGCGTTTCGCCAAAGTGGCTTCATCAGGATGCATGAGAGCACCACAACAATTATCTAAAGAGAGACAGTAGTATTTAAATATAGTATAGAACAAACAAACATAGATATAGTAATTGTATAAGATGTACCTTAGCACCATAACCCCTACACACAAAAGACCTCCCGGGTCGGGTAGCGGAGCACATAAAAAAAGAGCCCAACAGGACCTGGTTGGATCACCAGATAATAAAACGGTGTTAATGCTACTGACCGGTATCATAGATGTAATTTTTTATTAGTGTCACCTTAACCACTTGCTGCAAGAAGTACATATATAAACATCTAGTCAGTATGTGGTTATTACAACCCCCCCCCCCCTTGTCAGCCCCCGCTATGATTCTTTCCAGCACCACTTGGGAGCCCAGGATCGCAGTCGGGATGGCTTCCTGCAGAGGGGATGGAGGAACATCCATTCCACCATCTCCTCTGTGATGAACGAACCAGGACCATTGGTGTCAGTGGGAGGAATAGGACCCCATGGTTGGTGTCAGAGAGAAGAATAGTGCCCCATCATTGGTGTCAGTGGGAGGAATAGTGCCCCATCATTGGTGTCAGTGGAAGAAATAGTGCCCCATCATTGGTGTCAGTGGGAGGAATAGTGCCCCATCATTGGTGTCAGTGGGAGCAATAGTGCCCCAAAGGCCAGATAAAGGCAAGCAAAGGGCCGCAGTTTGGAGACCTCTGATAAAAAAAATAATTACTCTAATATGGTCAGTAGCTGGCCATGGCATGAGCGACATAACAGCAATTGAATTTAATATACCAATATACCACAGTAAAAAAGGAGGGGGTTCTTTAGGCGGAACTCAGATCATGATGCGATAGAGAGGAGGAAGTAGAGCGGCTGACCCCAGCTGCAGGCGGTGTGAAGGACCCGGGAGGAAATGGTCTCCGGTGGGGGAAGGGGTCGCTGGTGGGGGAAGGGGTCGCTGGTGAAGGAAGCGGTCGCCGTGGGGGAAGCAGTCGCTGGTGGAGGAAGCGGTCGCCAGTGGAGGAAGAGGTCGCCTGTGGGGGAAAGCGGTGGCTGGTGGGGGAAGTGGAGAAAGTGGTGGCCGGTGGAGGAAGTGGTGGCCGGTGGAGGAAGTGATTGCCGGTGGAGGAAGTGGTGGCCAGTGGAGGAAGTGGTGGCCAGTAGAGGAAGTGATTGCCAGTGGAGGAAGTGGTCGCCAGTGGACGAAGTGGGTGGAGGAAGTGGTCGCCAGTGGACGAAGTGGGTGGAGGAAGTGGTCGCCGGTGGAGGAAGTGGGTGGAGGAAGTGGTCGCCGGTGGGGGAAGTGGTTGCCGGTGGAGGAAGTGGTTGCCGGTGGAGGAAGTGGTCGCTGGTGGAGGAAGTGGTCACCATGGAGGAAGTGGGTGGAGGAAGTGGTCGCCGGTGGTGGAAGTGGTCGCCGGTGGGGGAAGTGGTCACCGGTGGGGGAAGTGGGTGGAGGAAGTGGTTGCCGGTGGTGGAAGTGGTTCGCCAGTGGGGGAAGTGGTTGCCGGTGGAGGAAGGTGCGCTCCGGCAGGGGAAGGTGTTGCATCCCTCGCACAGCAAAGCGTGGAACTATAAACCACAAACATTACAACCTTCACTTGTCAGGATCCTTTAATAACCTTCATTTTCAGTCCGGCGTGATCCCGCCGCTCTCTTCTTCCTCTACCTTTGCCCGTGATTTATTCAAAGTGACAATTTTTTTAGGGCCTCTCTCCCATTGTCTCTGAACGGGGGGAATTAATTCCTTCTCCAAAAGCTAAGTAAATGCAGAAGGCGCCGGGGCCGCAAATCTCGATCTGATGCCTGATAAAGATAAATGTCATTGAGGAAGGGGGGGGGGGGCGCTCCAGAGGGCCGCGAGAGCCCCGCCGCGTGCTGCAAAGAGCCTCTGCAGGACACGATAGATTGGAACATTTAATAAAGCTCTGGCACACTCATAGAAAAGCATAAATCATGGCAGCTGATAAACCGGAATACAATTATTTAAAAAGGAAATGAGTAATGGCTGATCAGAGAGTACAGAGGGACTACTTTGTGCCAACGTCAGATCTGCCCGTGTCCCGGAGGTCCACGTGGTGGCCAGAAATAAACCGTCCTTGTGGCTCATTCAGCAGAGGAGGGATGAGCGGCGGCTCCCGCCAAATCTACATAATGGATCATTACAAGCTGCGTCCTCCACCCACCTAACAAGGTACAAGAGCTTTGCCGGGCCTGGGCTGTGGAAGGGTGCAAGAGCTCTTCAGAAAGCCCCAAGATTGTCGTTCTAGCAAGACGAAACTCTTAGGAGAAGCTTCAGATGTCTCCCTCTAAATCCCGACCTGACAAACTGGCACAGGGGGGAAGTGAAGTAATCCACAGGCATGGGTTGGCCATTAATGGCTAGCCAGGGAATCGGCTCCCATCAGCGCCTTTTCATATACACTATATTGTCAAAAGTATTGGGACGCCTGCCCTTTACACACACATGAACTTTAATGACATCCCAGTCTTAGTCCGTAGGGTTCAATATTGAGTTGGCTCCGCCCTTTGCACAATATTTTACTGCTTTTTTTTTTGTTATTAATGATGACTTTGTTCTGTATTCTCTAAAAGCGGCGATATTGGGAGGTGGGTACCAAGGGGCAGTGCTTGCAGGTGAGTGAGTTTGGGGTGGAGGAACTTGACTGGCCTGCACAGAGTCCTGACCTCAACCCGATAGATGACTGCGAGCCAGGCCTTCTTGTCCAACATCAGTGCCTGACCTCACAAATGCTCTTCTGGAAGAATGGTCAAACATTCCCATAGACACACTCCTAAACCTTGTGGACGGCCTTCCCAGAAGAGTTGAAGCTGTTATAGCTGCAAAGGGTGGGGCCAACTCAATATTGAACCCTACGGACTAAGACTGGGATGTCATTAAAGTTCATGTGCGTGTAAAGGCAGGTGTCCCAATACTTTTGACAATATAGTGTAAGCATTGATGGGAGCCGATCATGTTTTTTTTTTATCAGCGTAAAGGTGTAGGTACACCCCCCCCTTCTAAGTCACTCATTGTCTCTGCCCATCCACAGGTGTGGGTTGGCCATTGTTGGCCTAGCCTGGGAATCGGCTCCCATCAATGCCTTTTCATATAAGTATTGATGGGAGCCGATCGGGATTTTTTTTTTCCCCAGAGAATAGGTGTAGGTACCTCCCCCCCTTCTGAGTCACCTATTGCTCCGCCCCTAACCACCTTCAAGCACTGTCCCTTGGTACCCACCTACCAATACCGACGCTTTTAGAGAATATGGAACAAAGTTATTAATAACAAAAAAAAGCAGTAAATTATTGTAACCCGCAACAATAGGCCCCCCCCATAAAAAAAATAATAACCGTTTCTTCCGGGTTCGCAGGGTCCGGAGCTGTGAGTGGCCGGAGCCACGATTACGTCACTCCCATGCATGCGCGGGAGCCCTCGATTTTCGGCAAGAAGCTCTGAAGTTCCGACACGATACGTCGGACCTCCAGAGCGCATGACGTCAGCGGCTGCATGAAGGATGAATATCTCCTAAATGGTTTACGTTTAGGAGATGTTAATTTTACCGACAGGTAAGCCTTATTTATAGGCCTTATTATAGGCTTACCTAAGGGTAAAAATCGCAAAGCGGGCAAAACAAACCGCTTTAAGCATTTGTAGAAATCTCTTGGTGGGAATTTTTCAGGCACAACATTCCAATATAATACAAAAACATTTATTACATAATTACAATTAAAATGTATCCAATTTATTTTGTTTTACTAGTTTGTTTTCTTATAAATTATCTGGATACATTTTTATTGTTGTAATTATAATAAAAGTTTTTGTATTTTATATTGGAATGTTGTGCAAGTTGTGCCTCAAAAAAAAAAAAAAAAAAGAGATTTCTAGAAATGCTAAATGTCCAGTTCCACACCCGGGCCCCAAATCTGACATTTCTCTCCATCATGTAAAAATCTGAATTTTTTTTTTTTTTTTTTTTTTACTAGAAAATTACTTCGATTAAATTAAATGTAAAAATAAAATAAAACTTTTTTTGCATAAAGCCTAGAGAATAAAATGGCGGGTGTTGCAATTTTTTACGTCTCACGGTATTTGCCCAGCGGTTTTTCAAACACATTTTCTAATTTTTTTTTGGAAATAATAATGCATTTTATTTAATTTTTAGTGCACACAAACTATATATAATGCCTATTTTTTTTTTTTTTTTTGTTAAAATATGATGTTACAGCGAGTAGATACCCAACATGCCACGATTTAAAAATTGTGTACGCCTGTGAAATGGCGCCAAACTACAATACTTAAAAATCTCCAGTAGTGATGCTTTAAAAGCCTTTACAGGTCACCAGTTTAGAGTGACACGGGAGGTCTGGAGTTAAAATGACTGCTCTCGCTCTGACATTCGCGGCGATACCTCGCACGTGTGGTGCGAACATATGTGCGCAAGGATCTATATTGTGCGTTCGCGTTTACGCATTAATACGGGCGAAGGCAGCGCTTTAACTTTTTTTTTTTTATTATTATTTATTTAAAACTTTTTTTTTTTTTTTTTTACACTTTTTTTTCAACTTTATTGCTTTCAGAAGGGATGAACAACATCCCTTGTGAAAGCATGGGCCGTGATTACGGAGAGATCTGGGGGTCTATTAGACCCCCCCCCCCCCCAAATCTCTCCTCTGGTCTCCAATACGATCAGAACACAGATCTGTCTGATCGTCTGCTTTTCTGGCCGCTAACGACCAGGTAAAACAAGGATATAGAGGAAGAAATGGGCGGCTGCACACCGGAGTAGCAAAAAGTCCCTTTATTTCTCTTCAATAAAACATGACATGACACCACAGGATGGTAGCGGGTGCGTCGGGTAGAGGCGTTTACCAGGACAAGGAATTCCCATAAGACAAGGTAGCAGATCTATCAGCAAAGAGCGATCGAGCACTTTTTGGATCAGAGACATTACCATAGACCAGTGGCGGCTGGTGTTTTTTTTTTCTTTTTTTTGAGGTGGGGGCGGCACACACCTGGGTGGGCTTCGGACGCATCCTCAGCGTCCCGAGCCCACCCTATTTTGAAGCCTATTAGAGCCTATAGCTCTAATCAGGTGCTTCAAAACAAAACCCTGGCCAATGTAATTCAGACGGAAAGGGGTCGGTGACCCAAATAAGCCATGAATCATAGGTGTGCGCACAGGGTGTGCCAGGTGTGCCCAGGCACACCCTAATCACCCCGGGCAGCACAGAATTCCCCCTACTGCCCTGCCCCCCACCTTCCCCCCACAGCGCTGCCAGCTTCCCTTCTCTCCTCTCCCACCGGCTGTTGCTAAGGGGATGTTTTAGGATGAGTGGGGGAAGGGGCCAGTAAATATGTAATTTACCGGCCCCTTCACTTTCTGAATGAACATTGTGAGTGATCGTTAGTGTGTGTTTGAGCTTTGGGGGGCACACCTATGGATGGATAGATTCATGCATAGGATATCCATTACCTTATAGGGGGGGTGGTGAGGAGAGAGGGGGCGTCCCTAATGGACAGGCTGCCCCCGGCCATGGACCAATAAGGCACAATAATCTCATATTGCCAGAAGATATGGAAATGGGCACCTCTTTCTTTACAATAGACTAATCTTATCAAGGGTTCCCTGGAACCAGAAATGTCCTTCAAGGGTTCCTCTGAAGTAGAAAGGTTGAGAAAGACCGCTCTAGGGTGTCCACCTTCAGAAAAATACTGTATATATTCACTTCACATCTCTATGATGTCATACGATGTCCTGGGGTTGAAGTGGTTATACCGGGATGATGTCTGCAACCTGCGGGCACCGTCCCGGTATGAACATTTTCAGCCGGTGATTCGCTCTTTACCAAAAGTGATTCAAAGTGATCCCTTTTGCGGGTGGTGGAAGGAGGTCTCGGGGGGGTTCTCAACCCCTCCTCCCCTTCCACCTCCACCGCGCTTTTCCCGGGCTCTGCCGTCCGCTCGTAGATCCTGGGAGCGATGCGATGGCGGCACTTCATAGAGAGGAACCAACGTTGTTCCTCCCTCTCTATGACCCCCGGAAACCGGAAGCAACAAGGATTTCGTCACCTCGTTTACCTGTAGGAAAGAAAAACGCTGCTCCAGGCAGTGGCGGGCTGACCATTCGGGCACTCGGGCACTGCCCGAGGGCCCCATGCCGCTACGGGGCCCCATCAGGATTGCCAGCCTCAATAAAACCAGGGACAGTATGTAAAAATCTGTGTTTTTTTCAAAAATCCCAAGATTATAGCTGCCCCGCCTCTCCAGTGTGCGTATATTGTGTGTATATTGTGTGTCTGTGTGTGTATACTGTGTGGCCCCATAATCTCCTATTGCCTGGAGGTCCCATAATCTCCTATTGCCTGGAGGTCCCCATAATCTCCTATTGCCTGGAGGTCCCATAATCTCCTATTGCCTGGAGGTCCCCATAATCTCCTATTGCCTGGAGGTCCCATAATCTCCTATTGCCTGGAGGTCCCCATAATCTCCTATTGACTGGAGGTCCCATAATCTCCTATTATCTGGGGGCCCCGTGAGTTGTCAGTCCGCCCCTGGCTCCAGGTGAGCTGGGGAGAGAGGACTCCTCCCATGGGTGAACGCCTCGGCTCGCCTGCCGCGTGAATGATATAGAGGAAGAAATGGGTGGCTGCACACCGGAGTAGTCACCCTTTTTACCTTTCCTACAGGTAAACTAGGTGACAAAATCCTTTTGTCACCTCGTGACAAATATATCTATATTTTTTTTCCACTAAACTTTTTTTTTTTCATCCCATAGGTGACAAAATGTGATGCATTTTTGGGCGACGGGTTCTTTTTCACCGAGACATCCGAGGTTCTAAAAGATCCAAGGAGGCGCATACCACCTTATTAACGTATCTTGTTTAATTTACAACTGACAGTTTTACTGAGCGCTGGGAGTACAGCTATTACTACACTCCCAGCACACCCATAGGAAATACGGCTTTCTCACACAGCAAACAGATCTGCTTGCCCCCTCCCCCTACCTTCCACTAACCATTCACAAAAGCCTTTTTATTTTGTGAATGAGTTCACATGATACAAAGCACCTCTAATATTAAGCAGGAGGACAGAAGGGGGCGGGGCAGAGCGGATACATACAACTCTGCAGGAGCGGACACCAAGGAGGACTGAAGTGCTGACAGTAGAGCGATGGCGATCCTCCTGGAGCTCAGTAAAACTTCTAATTTCTAAGTTGCAGATATAAGTCCACAAGGTGGCATGCACTTCTTCAGACTTAACCCTTAGTAACACTTTTTAGAAAGTTCCTGAATTCCTGGAGTTCAACTAGTTACAGGAAGTTTTTCTCCTTTTTTGGGAGAAAGAGTTTTACATAAACACATTAAAGATGACCATTGTAAGCACCCCTGTGGGCGGGGTGATAGACCCAAGGTGGGTCATAGCTAAGCACATATCTCTTCCAAGTAGAACAAAAGTTGGAACAAGTTATCCTTCTGGAGGAGAAACGGCCCAATAAGCTGCATGCATTGCTGGAAATAATGAGCATTGCGCGTTCTTTTACCAATCCCATGTATGGCCAACGTAATTTACCGTACTTTTCATTCTTTCTGCCTATTACGTTTTTTTTTTTTTCTTTCTTTCCTTTTTATTGCTCCAAGTATTTTAATCCTGTATAATGACCTTCTATGGTGTAGATCAGTGTTTCTCAACTCCAGTCCTCAAGGCGCCCCAACAGGTCATGTTTTCAGGATTTCCCTCAGATGAAATGTCTGTGGTAATTACTAAGGCAGTGAAACTGATCAAATCACCTGTGCAATATAATGGGAAGCCTGAAAACCAGACCTGTTGGGGCGCCTTGAGGACTGGAGTTGAGAAACACTGGTGTAGATAATAACTGCTGAGAAGGTGGCGCACACAGGAAAAGACTGCAGCACAATAGAAGTAATTGCCCCACAATCATGGAACGTTCCACTGTATAGGAAGCAAAGTGTCCAACCGGGGAAGGCGAACGATACAAGAACAACCTAAAAAATTTCAGGTATTTCTTTATTCTTCGCGGGGAACTGGAGAAGGTCCATGAAGCATTGTATTGGTACAAAGGCACGAAAATCTACCCTGCCCTGTACACAGGAGGTGAGTGTTTATAAACGCCCGACCCCGACTCCGACCCCGACCCCGGCTACAGGGACTTTTTTTAATCTCAATTTTCCCTTTAAATTGGCTTTTCAGAATAACCAATTCAGTAATATAGAGCAGAAGTCTCAAAACTGCAGCCCAGGGGCTGGATGTGGTCCTTTGCTTGCTTTTATCCAGTCCTTGAGACACTATTCCTCCCACTGACACCAATGATGGGGCACTATTCTTCCTACTGACACCAATGATGGGGCACTATTCCTCCCACTGACACCAATGATGGGGCACTATTCCTCCTACTGACACCAATGACGGGGCACTATTCTTCCTACTGACACCAATGATGGGGCACTATTCCTCCTACTGACACCAATGACGGGGCACTATTCTTCCTACTGACACCAATGATGGGGCACTATTTCTCCCACTGACACCAATGATGGGACACTATTCCTCCCACTGACACCAATAATGGGGCACTATTTCTCCCACTGACACCAATGATGGGGCACTATTTCTCCCACTGACACCAATGATGGGGCACTATTTCTCCCACTGACACCAATGATGAGGCACTATTCTTCCCACTGACACCGATGGGGCACTATTCCTCCCACTGACACCAATGATGGGGCACTATTTCTCCCACTGACACCAATGATGGGACACTATTCCTCCCACTGACACCAATAATGGGGCACTATTTCTCCCACTGACACCAATGATGGGGCACCATTTCTCCCACTGACACCAATGATGGGGCACTATTCCTCCCACTGACACCGATGGGGCACTATTCCTCCCACTGACACCAATGATGGGGCACTATTCCTCCCACTGATACCAACGATTGAGCACTATTCCTCCCACTGACACCAATAATGGGGCACTATTCCTCCCACTGACACCAATGATGGGGCACTATTCCTCCCACTGACACCAAATGATGGGGCACTATTTCTCCCACTGACACCAACAATGGGACACTATTCCTCCCACTGACACCAATGATGGGGCACTATTCCTCCCACTGACATCAATGATGGGGCATTATTTCTCCCACTGACACCAAATGATGGGGCACTATTTCTCCCACTGACACCAACAATGGGGCACTATTCCTCCCACTGACACCAACGATGGGGCATTCTTTACCCCCCACTGGTCACAGCCCCCCTAAAGTCTGAACTACAGGAAAGTGGCCCTTTGTTTAGAATGGTTGGAGACCCCTGATTTAGACTGTGGGTAAAGAGTTCAGTGCTGTATAAGACTTTTGGTAATAAAATAGTACATTTTGTACACATCAGGCAACACAGAGGGACAACTGAGGCTGGATGACAGACGGAGATATTTGGTTTCAAAAGAGAGAGACCGTCCCCCCAAATGAGGGACAGTTGGGAACTGTGTGACTTGGGGGGGCTGTACGATTAGATCAGTGGTTCTCAACTCCTGTCCTCAGGACCCACTAACAGGCCAGGTTTGCAAGATAACTGAAATACATCACAGGTGATATAATTTGCTGCTCAGTGATTGCAGTATTCTAGTCTGCATCTCCCCCAGGGAAATACAGAAAACCTGGCCTGTTGGTGGGTCCTGAGGACCGGAGTTGAGAACCACTGGGCTAGAGGATCTGTGATGTGGAGGACTCTGTGGTGATGGGAGGACCTCTGATGGCATAGAAGGACCTCTGAAGTAAAAGGGGATTTTTGATCTGATGGTGGGCCTCTGACATGAAGTGGGAACTCTGATGTAATGAGGAACTTCTGATGTGATAAGGGGCCTCTGATGTAATGGGGGACCTCTGATATGATGAGGAGGAAGTGATGTAATGGGGGGGTGGCCTCTGAAGCAATGGGACCTGATGGGGGACCTCTGCTGTGACGGGAAACCTCTGATGTGATGGAGGGCATTGATGTGATGGGGGGGACCACTGAGGTGATGAGGGATCTGTGATGTAATGGGGAAGCTTTGATGTGATGGGGGACCTCTGTTGTGATGGAAGGCTCCGATGTAATAAGGGGGGTACTGATGTGATGGGAGACCTCTAATGTGATAAGGGGGTTCTGATGTGATGGAGAGACCACTGAGATGATGAAGGATCTGTGATGTAATTGGGAATCTTTGATTTGATGGGGGACCTCTTGTGATGGGGGGACATCTGGTGTGATGGAAGGCTCTGATGTAATGAGGGGGGGGTACTGATGTGAAGAGGGCCTCTGATGTGATGGGAGACCTCTGACGTGATGGGGGGACCACTGAGATGATGAGGGATCTGTGATGTAATGGGGAATCTTTGATTTGATGGGGGACCTCTTTTGTGATGAAGGGGATGTGATGGGGGGACATCTGGTGTGATGGAAGGCTCCGATGTAATAAGGGGGGGTACTGATGTGAAGGGGGCCTCTGATGTGATGGGAGACCTCTAATGAGATGAGGGGGTTCTGATGTGATGGGGGGACCACTGAGATTATGAAGGATCTGTGATGTAATCTGGAATCTTTGATTTGATGGGGGACCTCTTGTGATGGGGGGGCATCTGGTGTGATGGAAGGCTCTGATGTAATGAGTGGGGGTACTGATGTGAAGAGGGCCTTTGATGTGATGGGAGACCTCTGACGTGATGGGGGGACCACTGAGATGATGAGGGATCTGTGATGTAATAGGGAATCTTTGATTTGATGGGGGACCTCTTTTGTGATGAAGGGGATGTGATGGGGGGACATCTGGTTTGATGGAAGGCTCCGATGTAATGAGGGGGGTACTGATGTGATGGGAGACCTCTAATGTGATGAGGGGGTTCTGATGTGATGGGGGGACCACTGAGATGATGAAGGATCTGTGATGTAATGGGGAATCTTTGATTTGATGGGGGACCTCTTTTGTGATGAAGTTGGTGTGATGGAAGGCTCCGATGTAATGAGGGGGGTACTGATGTGAAGGGAGCCTCTGATGTGATGGGAGACCTCTAATGTGATGGGAGACCTCTAATGTGATGAGGGGCCTCTGATGTGATGGGAGACCTCTAATACAACGAAGGGGCTCTGATTTAAACCTCGGTTGTGTGCATCATCCCGGGTTCAGGCTTCCCATTGAGAAGTAACTTTCATATTTTTTACATTTTAAACCGGGGTTCCTCTAGATTTTACATATTTTTAGAGACAAAAATTAAAATGGTTCCCATGGGCAAAAGCTGCACCTCTGCCTACGCCAGTTCATTACCGGAGTCAATGTAATTAATTCTCTCTTGGCACTGTCTCTGCAGCTATGGCAGAGCGTATTAGGATACGGATGTGGAATAGGATTTGAGCCTTCTGTACATTACGTCTCTATGAGTTTATGCTGACTCGGCTCCTTCGGAAGTAAAGCCTGGAGTAAACTGTGTGATTTCCTCTGTGTTTTGTTTACAAGTTAATTTTGGTGCATTCATTAATCAAACGGAAATGTAAGTAGCTTGTGCGTTCCAATCCAGTGTTCTCAACAAGAAAATCTTCATATTCGCCTTTCAGAAAGCAGCAATAAGTAAGACATTCATTCAGAGAGGAGCTGCATCATTATCAGACAATTCTGGAAAAATAATTATATCCAGCTTGTTAGAGCCATTCTTGGACTCATTCCATAAGAGCGTCTTAAAAATACTTTTTGTGTACTTCATTAAAATTATTTTCAGCTCCTGTTTGCATACTTGTCTTCAGGGTGATGTTGCCACCTAAAACATCTGAATCCCATATGTTACTGGAGTCCTGCTGTTCACCCCAACCAGATGACTGAAAGCCATTAAGTAGGCACTCATTGGCTCTGGATGGGGGTTTCTTGGCAAAAAAATGTCTATAAGTCACTTGGAAAGGTGGGGTTGTAGGGGTTAGAAAAACTTGTCAAGCCCCTATATTGGTGGTTCTCAGCCAACAAAACCATGACCCTTTCTTCTTCCTAGCCAGCTGCAGACTCCCTAACTTCCCCCAGCTCCCATAGTGTCCCCCCAGTGGACTGCAGCACCCCCACCCCTACAGGGCTCTCCAACCTCACACAGTGCCACCCAGTCTACTGCAGAGCCTCAGGCCCCTCATAATACCTCCAACAGTGCCCCACATTTCCTCAACCTCCCATAGTGCCCCCTCTAGTGGACTGCAGCACCCCCACCCCTACAGGGCTCTCCAACCTCACACAGTGCCACACAGTCTACTGCAGAGCCTCAGGCCCCTCATAATACCTCCAACAGTGCCCCACATTTCCTCAACCTCCCATAGTGCCCCCTCTAGTGGGCTGCAGCATCCCCATACCTACAGGGCTCTCCAGCCTCACACAGTGCCACCCAGTCTACTGCAGAGCCTCAGGCCCCTCATAATATCTCCGACAGTGCCCCACATTTCCTCAACCTCCCATAGTTCCCCTCCAAACTTCCATATTGCACAGCAGTGTCCCCTCCCATGCTCTCCAATCTCACACTGTGCAACCTGAAGTGCCACCCAACCTAATGCACAGCCTCCAACCCCATCATAGTGCCCTCTCCCTATAACCGTGTCACACTACCCCGAGCTCCCACAGAGCCCCCTAGACCCTGCAGCACCCTCCAGCCTCCCACAGTTCTCCTTCTTGAGTCCCAGCTTCCTGGAGAGACACCCCCCCCCCATCTTTTCTTTGTTGCTCCCAAGACCTCCTGCTCTCTTGCTCCCAAGACCTCCTGCTCTCTTGCTCCCTCGTCACCTCCTCCCATGCTCACCTCCAGGACTTTTCCTGAGCCTCTCCTATTCTATGGAACTGCCTACCCCAATCTGTCTGACTATCTCCTACTCTGTTTGCTTTTAGACAATCCCTGAAAATCCTCCTCTTCAGGGAAGTCTATTCTGCCCCTACTTAACAACTGTACTTTTATTTTCTCCATCAGCTCAACCCCCACAGCTATTACCTTTTGTTTCACATATAGTTACATAGTAGGTGAGGTTGAAAAAAGACACAAGTCCATCAAGTCCAACCTATGTGTGTGATTATGTGTCAGTATTACATTGTATATCCCTGTATGTTGCGGTCGTTCAGGTGATTATCTAATAGTTTCTTAAAAACGATCAATGCTCCCCGCTGAGACCACCACCTGTGGAAGGGAATTCCACATCCTTGCCGCTCTTACAGTAAAGAACCCTCTAAGTAATTTAAGGTTCAACCTCTTTTCTTCTAATTTTAATAAGTGGCCACAAGCCTTGTTAAACTCCGTTCTGCAAAAAACTTTCCTCCCTATTGTAGGGTCACCAGTCCGGTATTTGTATATTGAAATCATATCCCCTCTCAAGCGTCTCTTCTCCAGAGAGAATAAGTTCAGTGCTCGCAACCTTTCCTCATAACTAATATCCTCCAGACCATTTATTAGCTTTGTTGCCCTTCTTTGTACTCGCTCCATTTCCAGTACATCCTTCCTGAGGACTGATGCCCAGAACTGGACAGCATACTCCAGGTGCGGCCGGACCAGAGTCTTGTAGAACGGGAGAATTATCGTTTTATCTCTGGAGTTGATCCCCTTTTTAATGCCAATATTCTGTTTAATTGACCCTCCCTCCTAGATTGTAAGCTCTAAGGAGCAGGGCCCTATGAATGCCCCTGTATTGAAACTGTATTGCCTGCCCTCATGTTGTAAAGCGCAAACTGTTGGCGCTATATAAATCCTGTATAGTAATAATAACAATCCCACTCTAGAAACCTCATCCTCCACGTTGCCCCAACCTCCCATAGTGCCCTCCAAACTTCCATAGTGGACCACAGTTCCACCCCAGTGCCCCCTCCAATCTCACACAGTGCCATGCAGTGGCATCTCCAGCTTTCATATTTAGGGGGGCACATGGGGGGACAGGGACAAAAGTAGGGGGGGAACTATAAAATGCAATTTTATATATATATATATATATATATATAATCTCCTGGGGCCCTTTACTACGATCCCACAACGGCCCTTTCACATGTTCTGCAGTGAGCTCCCTTCCTACTGTATTGGGGCCCCTCCAGGGTGGCAGAACACAAGAGATATATGTCACCAGCATACCAAGAAAAAATAAGGGTCCAAAGCAGTGGGAGAACTATCAGGGTTGCAGAGGTTGTCTTGCCACCAGGCGCTGGTGTTCTGCCACTGTGGGGTTTCCAGCCTCCTCTTGCTGTCCTGCCCCTGATATTGACAGCGCTGGTCTGGCATCTCTTGGAATTTACAGGCTGGTTCTCCTGTCCTAAGAACGGGAGAAATCAGTCTGTTTTTTCAGTAACTGAGAGTCCTGGTGGAGTCCTTCCTGCAACTCGCTCTTCTCCCTGCCAATGAGGATGCAGGGGAAGGAGCAGATCGGGCGGTCGTGGTTGTGTGAGCGCTCGCATTATGCAGTGTCAGCGAGCAGAGGGACGGGGGTAATCACCCGCAGGAGCTGACTGGGGACGCTCTCCCTCTCAATAGAGACTGTGTTACTCCAACGGCGGCCCGAGTAAGATGCGGTGCATCCGCTACGAATGCAAACAAAAAGACATTGCCTTTTTCTAAACAAAAAAAAAATAATTTTTTTTTTTAATTGGGGGGACATGGTGGGGCACAGCATAATGTTGGGGGGGTCAGGGCCCCCTCTGGCCTCCCCTAGGGACGCCATTGGTGCCACCTAGCTCCTTGAAGTGCCACACAGCCGACTGCAGAGTCTCCAGCCTCAACATAGTGCCCCCAACCTCCAACAATGTCCCTCATTGCCCCAAGCCCCCACAGTGCTCCCCTAGACCCTGCAGCACCTTCCAGTCTCCCACAGTTCCCTTTCCTAAGTCCCAGCATTCTTGAAGAGACCACATCCCACTCCAGAAACCTCATCCCCTACAGGGCCACCAATTCTGCCGCAGAGCCCCGTCGTCCCTCCAGAACCCCCATCCAGGATTTGTGATTAGTGACTTTACACCGCACTTTAAGTTGCAGTGGATCATGCGTGCCACCAGACTGCTTTACACTGTGATCACAATGAAATGCTCCAGTCCGCCCCGTGACATCTGCATAGTGACCCGCACATAGGAGGCAGTTTTGGTTTGTGTGATGGGGTGGCAACGCTGCAGAGGCAGCACGACCCGACAAATCGTTGCCACCGCCAACCAGAAGAAGCAGCTCACCTGCAGGATCAACAGATAGCTTCATCAAAACGCAAGTCATTTATCGCAAACTATAAGCACACAAAGTTTTAAAAAGTTAATTGGGAGGATTTAATTAGTTTTTTTTTTTTTGGTGGTTTATAACTGCTTTATGGAGTAGCTGCGTTAGACAGTGCAGCGATGAAATACCTTTTCATCTTCATTGCTGCACACCTAAACCTGAAGGTTTTTTTTGTTACGGAGTTCAATTAAAAATAGCAGTAGGGTATGTGGCTGGAGGTGCGCTCCCTTATTTATGGAAGACTGTAACAATCTTTAATTGGCTGCAGAGATCAAGCCATATTCATCCAACATAACGGGTGCTCCCTGCAAACAGATAGTCATTATCTCTCACAAAAAAATAAAATTCCTTGTCATTTATGGCCAAACTAAACAAAAACTCACAAATTAAGGAGAAGGTCAGACGGGAGCTCGTCATGCCGGCTTTTTCAGTTCTGCGCACACCCAGCAGGAAGAAACTTATCAACGTGAAACAAATAGCTACACTTTAATTGCAAGCATGCGATGATGGTGTATTTAAATGCCTGTTGTTTATTGTCCATCAACCAGGAGACCCCTTCGATGGGGACTTCAGTCAGCTCTGCAAAATATTTTTGTTTAGGTTTCATTCAGTTGGGACCATATGAAGGCAAAACAATCTACCTTGCTCCAGTTACATAATTAAAGGAGGTTAAAGAGGTATTATCTCAAAGAACAAAAATGTAATATATTGCATGGAAACATGCAATATTTGCCTGATTCTATGCTGCACCAGGGATCTAACCAGATGACTTGGGCAACATCATTGTTTCCTTTGCTCCAACTTGTGGTCTTGAATTTTGCTTCGTTGCTCATCCTCGTGGATTTTCCCCAGCTGTCTTACGAATGTACAGAAGTGCTTTTCTCAACCTCTCCTGAGGTTTCTAGGGGTTCCTTAAGGAGTGAGTACTTCTGCCTGTCAGAGGAGCAACCACTGACACCAATGACTTATTGGGTTGGCTTTGTTCTTGTTGTTTAGTCGTGTTCGACTCTTTGTGACCTCATGGACCATAGCGCGCCAGGCTTTTCTGTCCTCCATTGCCTCCCGGAGCTTGCTTATTTTCATGTTCTTGTCCTAAACACATAAAAAAACAGTGTTTTGTGGTCATAACAACCAACTAGGTGTTTGGTTTAAACCGTTGACCAAGGCTGGCTTCAGTTTCTAAGCTGCACCAGGGATCTAACTGGATGACTTGGGCAATATCATTGCTTTCTTTGCTCCAATTTTTGTTCTTGCATTTTGCTTTCATTGCGCCTCCTCCTCGAGGATTTTCCCCAGGACAGTCCAGAACAGTCTTTCTCAACCAGGGTTCCTCCTGAGGTGTCTAAGGGTTCCTTGATGAATGAATACTTCTGCCTTTCAGATGAGTAACCATTGACACCAATGACTTATTGGGTTGGGTTTGTTCTAAACACACAGAAAACACAGCATTTAGTTGGTGGCAACAACCAACTAGATGTTTGGTTTAAACTGATGGCCAAGGTTGGCTTCATTTTTATGCTGCACCGGAGATCTAACTGGATGACTTGGGCAACATCATTGTTTGCTTTGCTCCAATTTGAGTTCTTGCATTTTGCTTCTTTGCTCATCCTCGTGGATTTTCCCAGGTGTTTTTTTTTTTTTTTTTTACAAATGTCCAGAACATAAGTTCTCAACCAGAATTCCTCCTGAGGTTTCTAGAGGTTCTTTTGAAGAATGAGCACTTCTGCCTTTCAGAAGAGTAAGCACTAACACCAATCATCTTTTTAGCTATCTTGTAGGGCAGGGGTGTCAAATTAAATTTTATTGTGGGTCGCATCAGCATTATGGTTGCCCTCAGAGGGCTGGTTGTATCTGTAAAACTAGATGTCCAGAGCAACCGCCCCCACCCCATATCAGACGTCAATAGTCTCCCACCCTCACTTACATCACAGTGCACACCCCTTACCTTGTGCTGCTGTTGGGAAGGAGCTGGGAGTGGATATGGAAAGCAGAAAGTGCAGGGTCTGGAGGAGGACTGGAGTTAGCTGCCAAAGTCTGCTGAATGCTGAGACTAGGACAGACACAGAGAGAGGCACAGGATCTGTAGGAGGAGTTCTGCCCTCTGATCTGCTGCTGACTGCTGAGACGGGGGGGCAGAGACGAGCCTCTCCGCTGCTGCACAGAGAAGTGCAGGATCTGCTGAAGGAGTTCTGTCCTCTTCTCTGATGCCGGCTGCTGAGACAGGTGGGGGTGGTGGTCGTCGTTACAGACTAGCTTCTCTGCAGCTGCATGGAGAAGTGGAGGAGTTCTGTCCTCCTCTCTGCTGCTGACTGCTGAGACAAGGTGGGGGTGTGGAGGAGGGGGGGGGGGTGCTGCAGAAGGGTGAGGGCCATATGAAATGGCCAGGTGGACACATGTGTTGTAAGGGGTGATTCCTCCTAATGACTACATATGTAAGGGGCATTCTTTCTAGTAACCATCACACTGATGCACTGTATGAGCTTTAGATATAGTAATTAGTAGCAGGGGTTCCCTTAGCCGGAAAAGAGTTTTCAGGGGTTCCCCCATGTTAAAAAAAAAGTTCCAAAAAGGCTCTGATTTGAATACTTCACAATAAGAAATGTTGGTCAAATCAGGCTCAAAACAATGAAAATAGTACCGCTCGAATGCCCCCAAACCTGTGTCAGTCGGATCAGCATGTGAATAGATTGGTGCAAGACCGGCAGGATCGTCTTGACAGGCTCTAGTAGACTTCAACAAAATGGTGGCCATCAGCAGACAAAGTCTCCCTGTTGCATAAATGTGAATGAGATGGGTAAAAGAGGGCTTCAGCTCTTGTTCTCCACCTGTAGAGAACTCCTCAGACGCGTTTCACCCTTTTCAGGGCTTAATCATAGATGCAATGATCTGTCTGAGGAGTTCTCTACAGGTGGAGAACAGGAGCTGAAGCCCTCTTTTACCAATCTCATTCACATGTTCAGACGGCCGCCATTTTGTATGGTAAAATCCAGCTATATGGACAGATATAGTTGGCTTGGGTGATTTAGTTGGAGGAGAACTTGGGCTGACTTTACAATGATGGTATTATGGGACGGAATGAAGGGTACATCAAGATGACAACAACACTGTGACTGAACAGAGCTTGTCATTATTTCAAAGGTTAGCCGGTGATGGCTTGGCATCAGCAAGACTGAACTTTTCATTTCTTCCAAAAAAAATAAAATAAAATAAAACAGACTCTCCAAGACCAGCTTTTATCTCATCTTTTTTCCTTTCTTTGTTTGCCTTGCAATCTGAATGTCTTGTTCACCATTAGGCTAATTGGCCCGCAAACTTGTTTTGTGTGGAAGTAATTGGATGCACTCAAGAGGTCAGCGTCCCTCATCTCTGCTCCCTATTCTAAAGGCTGAGATTTAATCTCTACAGCTCTCTGCTGCTTCCATCAATCTATGTCTCCTCTGGAACATTTGTAGCCCGCCCAGACATTAGTGGTTGGTAATGTGTGCGAAAAGCAAGCCTCATTGTACATCGGCTTCCCGGTAATAGTGGTCCTTACGATGACATCGTTTCTAAGGGCTCTATTCATTTGTGCCCATCTTAGGATGAATAGTACTGATTTGACCAGAATGCTCATTTTTATCTTGTTTCCTTCTTTCCTGCGTGGTTATTTAATATATTTTTTCACATATTACCTGGATTTAAAGGTCAAAATTCATGCTCATTAATAAAGGCTGTTGTAAAAGGAAAGTAAAGGTATCCATAACAACCACTTGACCGTTTTTATCCTTTTACATTTGAAATTCAAAGCAAGCATCTGATTGGTTACCAAGAAAGAACACTACCTCTGTTTTTCTTAAAGATTTAGTTAACCTTTTTCAGAAAATAGCCTGTGTAGGCAAGGGGCCCCAGTAGATATAAAAAAAACTAAGCAGCTTTGTAGAATGTCCATTCATTTTATTGTCCTACCTGTAGGCCATTTGGGCTCCCCATGGAAACTTAGCTGAAGAACTCCCAGTTAGCAACCCCCATGTCCTACCTTGTTGCCAAGATGCAAGAAATGTTGGATGCTCAACACTAGGATTACAGGACCCCCCCTAGAAGCCTAGCTGAAGAACTCATAGTTAGTAACCCCTATGTCCTGCCTGGTTGCCAAGACGTGAAAACCATTGGATGCTCAATCCCACCATGAAAGCCTAGCTGAAGAGCTCAACAACCCCCACGTACTCTCTTGTTGCCAAGATGTGAAAACCCTTAGACACTCACTTCCACCATTACGAAACCCCCTGGGAAGCCTAGTTGAAGAACTCCCAGTTAGCAACCCTCATGTTCTGCCTTGTTGCCAAGATGTGAAAACGTTGGATGCTCATCCCCAGGATTACAGGACCCCCTGAAAGCCTAGCTGAGGAATTCCCAGTTAGCAACCCCCACATCCTGCCTGGTTGACAAGATGTGAACACCATTGGACGCTTACTCCCACTCTTACAGGACCCCCTGGAAGCCTAGCTGAAGAACTCATAGTTAACAACCCCTATGTCCTGCCTTGTTGCCAAGACGTGAAAACCATTGGATGCTCACTTCCTCCATTAGAGGAAACCTAGCTGAACAACTCCTAGTTGTAGCAACCCCTATATGTCCTGTTGCTAGGATGTGACCATCATAATGAGCATCCAATGGTCTTTTCAGCAAGGCAGGACTTTCTATCTGAAGGTTTTTCGGCCAGGCTTCCAGGGAAGGCCCAAATGGTCTATAGGCATGACAGTAAAATAAACATTTTACAAAGCGGCACTTTTTGTATATCTATTGGGACCCCTTGACTAGTGTACTCCTTGAACAGAAGGCCTTGCAAAGGTTGCCCTGCTAAAGACCTCATATCTTTAGTAGCCTGTCCTAGTGTGCCTTTACCATTCCTGTGCCTCCCACTGCCACCACCACCTGGTCCAGTCTGCTTCTTATTTCCTATTTGGGCTGACAACTCCTCTGTACTGAACTCCTAACCAGCTCTGCCTGCTGCATATTAGAACTCCATATATCCTCCAGTCCTACCTTACCCCTCTCCACATGCATGAATGCATCAGGGTTGATTAACTAAAGGCAAATAGACTGTTCGCTTTGAAAAGGAATTTATACCAGAGCTTAGTGAATTTGGTCAAGCTCTAGTGATTACCATCATTCATTAATGCAAAGAAGTTCAAGCACAAATTCAGTTTTTTTTTAATTTTATTTCCCTGGCATGTGATTATTTGCAAAGTGAAATTTCACCACATTCACTGAGCTATGTGGCAACGTCCCTTGCCCATGTGTCTTAGTAAATTGACCCCATTGATTTCTTCCCAGCAGAATGGTTCTGCCTTCGCTCCCAAGAGCCTGCCCACAAACTGTGTAGGGAATGGGTTCTTGGGACATGTAGTTCTGGGGCGTGCCAATAGGAAATGACCTCCCAGCAGTTGACTGTGCAAGAATTTTACAAGCCTGGAATAATAGCTGTTTCTTTCTACAAGAACAAGGGGAGAAAAAACCCACTGGGACACGATCTAGAGGTTTAGAGCAGGAGGTAGGCAACCACGGAGCCCCAGCTGTGGTGAAACTACAAATCCCATCACGCCTCTGCCTCTAGGAGTCATGCCTGTGATGGTCAGGGTCTTGCAATGTCTCATGGGACTTGTAGTTTGGAGGGCCGAGGTTGCCTACCGTTGGTGTAAAGGTAGGTTTGGGGTAAAATTTGAGGAATGCCTGGATATATTCCCTTTAATGTCTTGAATGGTCCCGTTTACTTTTACTCACTCGCATTGTATTCTGCACATAACCAACATGACTGACATTCACTGTAATAAATCAAGTCACCCCGTTTATCTCATACAAAGGGAAATCTGTCACCTTTGCTTCTCCTTATACATCTCTGCACTACGAGGGCTGTATTCAAGTGGACATAACTTTTTTTATATACTTACATAAGTCATTAAAATTTTGCATGTTGGTAGAGTAACTTTAACGTCGTAGGAAATCTAATTCTTTTTAATTGCAGGTAAATAATGGATTCCAAGCAAAAGCAATGTGCTGCCATTGAGTTCTTGATGAAGGAGAGGGGTGCAGGCTGTCCAACATTCACAAAAGGATACAGAATATTAACAGAGTTGGCACTATTGATAAGAGCAATGTCTTGTCATTGGTGACTCTTGTCAATGGGTGCCATCGCTGTAAAACATTCTGTAGCCTTCTGTGGATGTCGGACCGCCCGCACCCCTCCTTCATCAGGAACTCAATGACGACACATTGCTTCAGCTTTAAATCCATTAATTTACCTGCAATGAAAAAGAAGAGGAGGAGTTACTATAGGGGAAGAGTTACTCTACCAACATTTGAACAACCTATGTAAATTAATTTAAAAAAAAAATGATGCCCACATTTGCATTACTTTTGGTACATCATCGTATTTTGAACGGTTCCTCCTGTTCATGTTCCTGCAGAATTTGGCAGGAAAGGGTTACGTTTTTCCTCAGCTGCAGATTTTCCGCACTAGAATTGAGTTCTTTATCTTTGCCATGTCTGAACTGTAACATTTGACATGATTATGTTGGTGTACATTGACTTTAAAATATGCCGTCAATTATTGCCATCTGCTCGGTAAAATTGGAAGCCCTCCTCTTGGAAACTTGTGCTGATTGTCAGTGACATATTGCATTTCTGTCGGAGGATTAATCTCTCCGCGTATCTCAAGAAGACGTTGGCTTCAGACTTGGTTTGATGAATCCGTCATAATGAGAGAAAATCTCAGGGAAGTTCATTGTCACCTCTTTCTCTGTGACTTTGTTTCAAGTTGTTATTTTTTTCTTTGTTTTAGATTTCTTCTTCCTCATATCACAAACTAGAGTCGGCGCTCATGTCTGTAGATCAAATGTTTCTCTTGGTTCTGGATAGATCCCAGGAGATCTTGACTATGACACACTCACACATAGTTGATCATCAAGGATTTTTTTTTTTTTTTCTTTAAAAAGATGACAAGCTGGAAAGATTTCCAGTCAAGAACGTCCAGAAGTGATAAGCAGACCTGTGGAGGAGTACAGATATATAGACGACACTTCAACACCAATCAGCGGCTTCTCTCATAGACTTCTAGACTGCTTATTGAGTTATTCTGTAATACGGCGAGAGCTGAACATCCACCGGGAGACTGTCCATCAACCCCGCTCCTCTCTCAAACAACGAACGGCATCTGATTGAAAACGTTCTGCTAGAAGTCGTATTATAGTTCATATGAAAAGATGACCTTCGTGAGGTTTGGGTTGGATTTATCAATATTTTACATTTAGAGGTAAACTCCAGCCTTCCCTTCAGTCTTGCTCAGTTGTACAGGCTCCTCTCCTGGACTGAAATGGCTTACTTTCCTTGCACACTGTGAGCTTCTCACCATGTGCATTAGAAGCTGCAGCAAGTCAGATACAGCTCGGAGGATTTCCAGCATCATCTAGCCCAGCCCTTGTCAACCAGGGTTCCATGGAACCCTAGGGTTCTTCCGGAAGTCGCTTGGGGTTCCTTGAGCAATCAGCAATCTCTGCTGCTCAGATAAGTAATCACTGAGAAGAATGTAGTGGGTAAATATCTCAGCCTATATGTAGAACCTCAACAATAATTTTGCTGTGCTTGCATACACATGGAAAAGCTGCCTGAGTTTTTGTAAATGATTTGTTTGGTCACTCTAGCTCAGCAATCATTGAGAAGACCTCTGTGGACAATGAGGGAATTCATGAAAACTGGAGCAGACACAATCTGGAGCAGATGTGTATGGCAACCAATGAGCTTCTATCCTCAGCATGTTCAGTTAAGCTTTACGAATGAAAGCTAGGAGCTGATTGGTTGCCATTCACAATGGCTGCTGTTTGCTCCAGTCCTACTAAATTCCCCTCAATGAGCTCTGTTTATGGCCAACCTGGGCATAACTTGGTCAATGCTGTAGCCTTTTGGCGCTACTGAAGAACTTCTGTATCATGGTGGTATCAAGGAAAAAGTCATACGGTGATCATATATACACCAGCAAACTCGCTTGTCATTAACTATCCGATCAAAATTAGATTAGCTAGATCGGGGGTCTCCAACCTTTTTAAACAAAGGGCCAGTTTAAAGACTTTCAAACTTTAGGGGTCCGTACTGTGGCTGCTGGGGGAAGAACATGTCCTGGCATCAGTGGGAGTAAATAATGCTCCATGATTGGTATTCCTGGGAGTAATAGTCCCCCATCCTCCTAATGATGCTAACGATGGGGCACTTTTCCTCTCACGAATACCAATGATAGGACACTATTCCTCCCATTGACACCAATGATGGGACACTATTCTTCCCATTGATCCCAATGATTCGGCACTATTCCTCCCACTGACACCAATGATGGGGCACTATTCCTCCTAATGATGCCATCATTGGTGTCAGTGGGAAGAATAGTGTCCCATCGTTGGTGTCAATGGGAGGAATAGTGTCCTATCATTGGTATTCATGGGAGGAAAAGTGCCGCATCGTTGGCATCAGTAGGAGGAGTAGTGCCCCATTGTTCGTGTCCATGGGATTAATAGTGTCCCATCATTGGTGTTAGTAGCAGGAACTACAGTGGGGAAAATAAGTATTTGATCCCCTGCAGATTTTGGACGTTTGCCCACTTACAAAAAAATGAAGGGTCTATAATTTGTTTTAGTATCGGTGTATTTTAAATGATAGAGACAGAATATCAACCAAAAATCCAGAAAAAAATGAGAACCTTCTTCCCTATCTTCAGCCAGAACACTGAAGATGGGCCATGGATGGGTCTTCCAGCATGACAATGACCAAAAACATACCGCCAAGGCAACAAAGGAGTGGCTCGAGAAGAAGCCCATTAAGGCCGTGGAGTGGCCTAGCCAGTCTCCAGACCTTAATCCTAAAGAAAATATATGGAGGGAGCTGAAACTTCAAGTTGCCAAAAGACAGCCAAGAAATCTTAATGATTTAGAGAAGATCTGTAAAGAAGAGTGTACCAAAATCCCTCCTGAGATGTGTGCAAACCTGGTCACCAACTACAGGAAGTGTCTTACCCTCTGTGCTTGCCAACAAGGGTTTCTCCACCAACTACTAAGTCATGTTTTGCTTGGGCATCAAATACTTATTTTACTCAATGAACTGTAACTCACTTTATGAATATTTGTGTTGTGTCTTTTCTGGATTTTTGGTTGATATTGCGTCTCTATCATTTAAAACGCACCTAGGATAATAAAAATTATAGACTCTTTGTTTCTTTGTAAGTGGGCAAACTTCCAAAACCTGCAGGGGATCAAATAATTATTTCCCCCACTGTATGTCCGCAACAGTGGGGAATATAATGCCCCAAGGGGCTGCAGTTTGGAGACCACTGAATTAGATCACTTAGATTAGATCAGACACAGATCAGCTTCTGAAGGTGTCTGAAGGCCAATTATTTACCAGTCACGTTTTTTCTGAAATACCATATTTTGTTTGCATGTACTGTAGGTGTGATGGTACCAAAACAAGTCCATCTCAAGTACAAGTCCATCTCAAGTATTGTTCAGAAAAAGGAAAGCTTCCTCTACTTTTAACTTGTAACACGTCTCTAAACTTAGACATTGAACCTTCTCTTTACAAGTGACAGGCAGGTCTATGGACCATCTTCTATTGGGAACAGTCCCTAAGGTGGCTGTACACCTGACTGCACTTGTCATACAGCAAAAAAAAAAAAAAAAAGATTTGTAGCCCCGTCAACGGAAGAGTCTGAGATTTAAATGCCACCGGCACCTTTCTTACCTACATACTTTATTTTTACTGCTCTCCGATGGAGGTGGTGGTCGCTCAAGCCTAGTAGATGTGCTGTGAATTTACACCTCATTTTCTAATGTCAAACCAATTCTCGGGATTTTCTCTCTGAAGTCACGGGAGAAGCTCCTCTTAGCGCCCAACCGTCTTTAGAAATATAAATGAGAATTTATGTCCATTAGGCGAGGAGCAGCGAGGTGCGATGATCTGCATTTGCCTCTGAGCGAAATTTCTGATGGGCTGTTAATACACTAAAGAGAGCCCTTACTTGAAAGTCTCATTAAAAAAAAAAATCGCGCGGATCAATTTTTCATTCCTCGCCATCATTTCTCTACATTAATCCGCCAGGTCTGAAGCCGGCTTTCTCTTCAACTCTGGGCGGGAGGGATTCTCGATTACGCCTGTGTACAAGGCTTGTTACATATTATACGGGCAATAATTGACACGCGGTGCGGCGTTAATACAGTCTCGCCCGTACAAAAACCTAAGAGCTCATTTACATTCGCTTCTAAATGTGGCATTGGACACGCTTTTTTTTTTTTTAAAGCACTCTGAATGCCAATCAAAGCTCCTGTCACTAAATAAAATGGTTCCCTTACAGTCCTGGTCCCACTTTGCGTTTTCTTCGCTTTCAAAAATTACACTGCCTTGAAAAAGTATTCACACCCCTTGAAATTGTCCACATTTTGTCATGTTACAACCAAAAAAATTAATGCGCACGTGTAAATAAAAAACATTAGCCGCTGTAATATATATCCAAGTGACACTTGACACACTTATAGCTACCTTGTCAGCATGAAATATCCACAAACGGAGTTTCCCAAAATGAACGTCCATCGTGGGAACCTCCATTCGTGGATATTTTATGCTGACAAGGTAGCTATATGTGTGTCAAGTGTCACTTGCATATTACAGCGGCTAATGCTTTTATTTGCACAATGTCTGATTGATATGTTTTATCATAGATCGTGAGACCTGTTCCTTCCAACAATACCTGAATGCGTCCTGACGAAGCAAAACAGCGAAACGCGTTGACACATAGGGGCTCACTGCTATCTACATGGTGTTAACATTTTGTTACGCCATACATTCATGTCAACTTTGTGTTAATTGTCAGTGTTTTTAATTCTTGTGATACCTGCTTTATGTATGACTAATTGTTATTAATATACTTTTTATATATACTCTCGTCCATGTTGCCTCTAAAGTCCGATCTAGGGCCTTTTTTTGATCCTCCCTTTCCTAAATACCACCAAAATTAAGCTCTGTGTCAAAAAAAAATTATAAAAATGTCATATGGGTACAAGTGTTGCCTGACAGCGCAATCATGAGACCCGTTCCTTCCAACAACACCTGAATGTGTCCTGATGAAGCAAAACAGCGAAACGCGTCAATACATAGGGGCTCACCGCTGTCTATATGGTGTTAACATTTTGTTACGCCATACATTCATGTCAACTGTGTGTCAATTGTCTGCGTTTTCAATTCTTTTGATACCTGCTTTATGTATGACTAATTGTTATTAATATACTTTTTATATATACTCTCGTCCATGTTGCCTCTAAAGTCCGATCTAGGGCCTTTTTTTTTGGTCCTCCCTTTCCTAAATACCACCAAAAGAAAGCTCTGTGTCAAAAAAAAATGATAAAAATGCCATATGGGTACAAGTGTTGCCTGACCGTGCAATCGTGAGACCTGTTCCTTCCAACAACACCTGAATGTGTCCTGACGAAGCAAAACAGTGAAACGCGTTGACGCATAGGGCCTCACTGCTGGCTATATGGTGTTAGCATTTTGTTACGCCATACATTCATGTCAACTATGTGTTAATTGTCTGTGTTTTTAATTCTTTTGATACCTACTTTATGTATGACTAATTGTTATTAATATACTTTTTATATATATACTCTCGTTCATTTTGCCTCTGTCTGATCCAGGGCCTTTTTTTGGTCCTCCCTTTCCTAAATACCACCAAAAAAAAAAGCTTGGTCTCAAAAAAATTATAAAAACGTCATATGGGTACAGGTGTTGCAAGACCGCGCAATTGTAATCCTAATGCCCCGTACACACGATCGGACATTCCGACAACAAAATCCATGGATTTTTTCCAACGGATGTCGGCTCAAACTTGTCTTGCATACACACGGTCACACAAATCTTGTCGGAAATTCCGAACGTCAAGAACGCGGTGACGTACAACACGTACGACGAGCCGAGAAAAAATGAAGCTCAATAGCCAGTGCGGCTCTTCTGCTTGATTCCGAGCCCGCGTGGAACTTATGTGCGTCGGAATTGTGTACACGCGATCGGAATTTCCGAAAAACGGATTTTGTTGTCGGAAAATTTGAGATCCAGATCTCAAATTTTGTGTGACGGAAATTCCCATGGAAAATGTCCGATGGAGCCTACACACGGTCGGAATTCTCCGACAACAAGCTCCCATCGAACATTTTCCAGTCGGAAAATCCGACCCGTGTGTACGGGGGCATAAGTGTGACGGCGCTGAAAGCCGAACATTTGGCCCCGGGCGGGAAGGGGGTGAAAGCGCCCCGGTATCGAAGGGGTTAATGTGTGTTCTAGTGGAAGCCAAGTGTACAGAGCCCCAATTGTGAAGCTAGATGATCCATCTGAGGAGGCCACACGACACAATAACTGGAAATTCGTAAAGAGGAGTTGGATTGCGATATATATATATATATGTTCGTCCGGAGACGTCTCCAATCTAATTCTGTTTCGAAAACACAAAGGAGCGTCATGTGAAAAGCGGGAAAGGGCCAGGTCACCAGGGAGAGTAATTCCACTGTCCTCATTTTGTCAGGAAAGTGCTTAGCAGGAAGATCTTGCGCTGTCAGATACTATTCTTCTCTTCGCTCGCAGTCTCGTACTCCCAGGAGCTGGCAAGGGAAAATGTTTCTGTAGCAACAAAGTTTGGACTGCTTCCTCGACAAAGCTTTCTTTTTTTTTTTCTCTTCCCAGCACATCAGATTGCCCCAAACCGAGAGCCTTTCCTTTGCTGGCGCTAATTAGCTGCTCGCTCGCTGCTTCCTCTTCACGGAGGAAACCATCCAAGCTCTCGGACAAGTGACTTTAAATAATAGCGTCCAGAGAGGCACTTGAGATACTTCAATAGTAATGAAAAATATCAGGTTGCGGAGCCGGGGGGGTGGGGGGGGTGAGAGGGGAGAAGGAGTCGGATGGAGAGTTCTGTCTTGTCGGAGGGACTTGGGAGGGGTGGAAGAAATTGCCTGATTACTGACAAAGTCGCAATTCCAACCGATGAAACGTCTCGGGGTTCTCTACTCAAAGTCTTCTTGATAGCAGCCTTCAAACACAAGGAAAAAAAAAAAAGGATCAGTATTCATGTTTTGTGTTCGGTATTTGCTAGGATGTCTGTATTGCCAACTGCAGACAACATTGATATGCTCAAGGTGAGACGACAATTACCAAACCCGGCAACCTCAATCTTCCTCTGTCCACACCGAGGTCCAGTCTGTATATAAATGTAAAACAGGCCCCCGTAGAAGTGCTGACATTGTAGATTGGAGGATTTAACCTCTTTATGCAACTGTTGGTGACTAGGGCGTCAAATGATGAGGACATCATGAGATGGGGGGGGGGGGGAGAGCAATGGTGGTGAAGTTGGAGGACACTGGGGTTGGTTTACTAAAAGGCAACTTACTGTAGAGTATCCACTTTGCAGGGGAATTTTACTCTTAGCTTAGTGAAATTTCACATTGCAATGAATACCCAATCAAGTGCAAGAAAATAAAACAACAACTTTTTTTGCTTGCACATGATTGGATTGGCGGTATTTAGAGGAGGAAGGAAGGACTGCCCAATGTCAAAAGTGATCTCACACTTGATGGGAAGTTAGTGATTTTAAAGTCTTGTAAACTGTATGTTATACTCGCCTGCTCTGTGCAGTAGTTTTGCACTGAGCAGCCCCGATCCTTCTCTTCTCTGGCCCCCTCCCTCCTGCCAAGTTCCCCTAGAGCAAGCGGCTTGCTCTGGGGGGCACCCAAGTAGGCTCTCTCGGGAGCCACAGCTCTGCGTGTCTGAGATGTGGTCTCGGCCCTGCCCCCTTCCTCTCCTGATTGGCTCACTGGCGGTTATTGACAGCCAATGGCTCCCTCAGCCAAGGAGTGAAAGTCCCGGAGAGTCAAGGCTCCTCATCCTCATTGCTGGTAAGTATTGGGGGGGGGGGGATGCTGGTCCATGGTAAAAATGCGTCCTTACTATGACGTTAAATACTGGGGATATGGCAGCAGCTAGCTGCCATAACCCCCGAAACGTTTTTAACAATGGCCGATTCTCTGTAAGATAAAAGTGGTCCCAACAGGCGAATTCGCCACGGGACCCCGCCGCTTCCCGATCATTCCCAAGCTTACCTGACTAGGGTTGCCACATCATCCCTTTAATCCTGGAGACACATTAATTACATCCGCCTCAGAACCTGTGTAATTAATATGTGTCCTGGATTAAAGGGATGATGTGGCAACCCTATACCTGACCCATTGGAAAAATCTGGCCATTACCTGGGCATTGAGAAAAGTGAGGCCAAGATGGCTGCCACTCATCTTTATGCCCTTGGAGGACTGGAGTGATGTCTGACGTCACTTCTGGTTCCTGGGCCATAATTTTTTTTTTTTTTTTTTTTAAAGCAAAAAAGTTTCATTTCTTTTTTTCTTTTATAGGTAAATCAGAGATTTTGAGTCTTTCTGACCCCAGATCTCTCAATAAAGAGGACCTGTCATCCTTATTTCTATTACAAGGGATGTTTATACTGCTTGTAATAAGAATAAAAGTGATAAATTATATATATATATATATATATATATATATATATATATATATATATATATATATAGTTATCTATATAGTTATCTATAGATATAGATATATAGCAAGGTCCCAGGCCTCCTTTAGTCTAATGAGAACTTCCAGAGCCAGGAACAGCTGACACCCTTCTGTATAAAGTGGGTTCCAAGGCATAGTGGGTGTAATGCAAGGTAGATTCATTGGCGCCAGACACTTCTTGAATGCAAAGAGATTTATTTTCTCTTGAACTGAACAGTGGGAGAGAGGGTTAGGGCCAGGACACCCTTAGGAAGTTGCAATGTCAATTAACAGACACCGAGACTTTAACAGGTAGACAGCCATGCAGGGAAAGGCATCCAGCAAGACGACACCACATCTGTATGTGTAGGAGAGCTGTCTCCTATGGCAACAGTCTTAGAACAGTTCCTAACACAAATTGTAACAAACTCCTTTACTTTTATACAATCACTTCTTTTAGACGCTCAGCCCACTGAGCTCCCAGGCTCTCTTACTAGACTTGCTGATTTACTGAATCCCGTGAACTCTTCTAATCGGTTTACTTTAGTATCTTCCTCAAGAGTCACCCCTGCTTCATTGCTCGGTCCCTGGCTTGGCACTCCAGATGCTCCTCAAGCGTCACCCCACTGGCTGCGTCCCTGGCTTGGCACCTGCTGAAGTTTCCCGAGTCTTCACCATCCCCGGTTGGTGAGAATACTGCTCCGGTACTTGCTTCAGCTACTCACTGTGGTCTCTGGTAAAAAGGTGGTTGGTCCCTTAGTGGTGACAGCTTCCCCTCTACCTCCGACCACGACAGGTTCTCCGGCCAGCAGAACCGTCACTTCTGGTTGGTCTGCAAGCCGCAGTCCCAACCCTACACTGCTTCTTGCTTCTGGATAGGCCCTCAGACAGCCTAGTAGCCCGATGTGCCCGGGATAGGCCCAATCTCCGGCCTAGCAGCCTGGGTCAGTAAAACACACGTCCAGGTGGCACAGAACTCCGATCACCTGACTCCACCCAAATATATAGGTTCTCCCAGCAGGCCAAGTGATTTAAGAAAACCCCTGCCCATTGGCTGAGACACCCTATTCATTCCTAATCTGTCCTTGCTTTGCCCTGGTCTTATCTAATGCCACCAGGTACCCGGCCACCTAGCAGCAGAAGAGGGAAGAGCAGCAATTCCAGACTTGGGGTGGAACTCAATTGATCCCTCACAATTGGCCAAGGCAACTACACCTGGCAGGTAAATTTAGGAGCAACCCCGCCTGTGTCCGTTCCTCCACCCCTGCACGAATTACTTCAGCAGACAGTCTTTATTCTCTTGATTCCTGTGTGTTACAAGATTTCTTAAGGAAAATATGAGCTGCCTCTTAGTCTCTGGTTCCATATGTATTCACCGTCCTTTCCCATAACGAACTGACCAATGCCCCTCTGAAAGACATATTGGTATGTTGGATGCTGGAAGCCCCAGGCCTCATCTGCCTATCTTGACTCCTGCAATCCTTCCGCGTCAGTTCAGGAAAGTCCTGGATGAATGAGTACTTCTGGGTTGCACCCCCTTGCTCTCTCCCACCGACAGTCCATGGTTAACACAGAAAGCCGACCCCAGTCTACTCCATCCTGTTAGCAGCTCCTTCCCGCTCCGCGTGGCCAGAACCATCCCAGCCGGTGATGTCTGGTCGACTTCTTCCGGAGTTTCCTTCTGCTGATCACTGAGGTTGCTGAACCATCCAGCACTGAGGTCTCTGAACCCTCAGGCCTTCAGGTCCAGTTCTTTGGCTATCCAGCACTGAGAGCATTACACCCCCAGGCCTTCAAGCCTGGACCCTGCAGGTCACATCTTTGCTGCTTCTCTGAATTCAATTCCCCTCTCCAACCACCCCAGGAAGCATGTGACCTTAGTTTTTATAACAGTCCCGCCTCTGCCCAAACAGAACAATGATTGGCTCAGAGCGGTCTTCATGAAATACCTGCCACTCTGCTCCCCCAGTCCGCCCACCTTCCAGAACATTTCAGGGAAAGTAAGGGAAATCTTGCAGGGCAGAGTGTAGGTGGCCACACCCTCCTCTATTCTATCAAATCTCTCAACCAAATTAATCAACCAAGCCTAACCTACAGGGTAAGGCACTAGCAATTTACCGATCACTTATCCTAACTAACTAGCACCCACCTAAAGGTGGTGGGCGCTACATTATTTTTATATATATGGACAGTGTAAAAATAAAAAGTAAAATAAATAAGATAAAGAAAAAAAAAGAAGAAAGTTCCTCTTCCCTCCATGCTCGCGCGCTGAAGAGAACACATACGTAAGTCGCGCCCATATCTGTAAACAGTGTTCGCACCACACATGTGAGGTATCGCCGCAATCATTAGAGCTAGAGCAATAATTTGTGTACTCTCTAACTCTAAACAGGTAACCTGTTAAAAAAAAAAAACTTTAAGCGCCACCTATAGAGATTTTTAAGTACCGCAGTTTGTCGCCATTCCACAGGTGTGCGCAATTTTTAAGTGTGACATGTTCGGTATCTATTTAGTCAGCGTAACATTATCTTTCACAAACAAATTGGAGTAAATATTGTGTTTTGTTTTTTATACATTAAAATGTATTATTTCCAAAACCATTACGTTTGAAAGACCGCTGCGCAAAATCTGTGTGACATAAAATATTGCAACGATCACCATTTTATTCTCTAGGGTCTCTGCTAAAAAAAATATATAGATATATAGATCTATATATAGATCTATATATCAAAATATATCAAAAAATACTATTTAAAACTTTTGAACAAAAAGGCCTGGTCTTCAAATGGTTAACAGTTATTTATTGAGAGTGACACATATACAGATCAAGCCAACGTGTTTTGGGGAATACGCCTCCCCCTTCTTCAAGGCTTATAACAGCAGATGTTGTTATACTGGTGAAGAGGTATACTGACATCTGCTGCCATAAGCCTTGAAGAAGGAGGAGGCGTATTCTCCCGAAACGCGTGGGGTTGATCTGTATAAGTGCCACACTCAATAAACACCTTGACTTCCCATCAAGTGTGATATCACTTTTGACATTGGGGGTCTCCGTCCTCCTCCTGTAAATACCGTTGCAGCTGAAGCAATGTCACATTCACACCAGTTAGGTAGCACCCCTTGCATGCTCACGGTTGCGGCATGTTGGTTCGGCATTTTCGGGGCTAAAACAGTCAGCGGTGAGGCATCATACTGCCCCCCCTCAACGTCTGTCAGACATGATCTGAACATGGATCGCTTTTTATAGGTCCAGTAATTTATCTGCACATCTAACCCCCGGCTTCCAGCGATAGCCAAATGGTGCGCCATGTCACTTCCCCAGACTATGTAAATCACAATGTTACTTATTCCTTTTATTGAGATATAAGCAAGAATTCAAAAGAGTGCGGCTACCGATGAGAAGACAAAAATAAAAGGCTAGTTTTGGACTCAGAACCAAACCTATACAGAACTGGGTCTCTGTAAATAGTCTTATAAATCTAGACTTTATCCGCTCCTTGGGAATTTCTCCCACTGATGTAGACAATGGGCCACTATTCCTCCCACTGACACCAATGATGGGGCACTATTCCTCCCACTGACACCAATGATGGGCCACTATTCCTCCCACTGACACCAGTGATGGGGCACTATTCCTTCCACTGACACCAGTGATGGGGCACTATTCCTCCCATTGATACCAATGATGGGGCACTATTCCTCCCACTGACACCAATGATGGGGCACTATTCCTCCCACTGACACCAATGATGGGGCACTATTCCTCCCACTGACACCAATGATGGGGCACTATTCCTCCCACTGACACCAATGATGGGGCACTATTCCTCCCACTGACACCAATGATGGGACACTATTCCTCCCACTGACACCAGTGATGGGGCACTATTCCTCCCACTGACACCAATGATGGGACACTATTCCTCCCACTGACACCAATGATGGGGCACTATTCCTCCCACTGACACCAATGATGGGGCACTATTCCTCCCACTGACACCAGTGATGGGGCACTATTCCTTCCACTGACACCAGTGATGGGGCACTATTCCTCCCATTGATACCAATGATGGGGCACTATTCCTCCCACTGACACCAATGATGGGACACTATTCCTCCCACCGACACCAATCATGGGGCACTATTCCTCCCATTGATACCAATGATGGGGGCAGGGCTCAGTGTGAATGGGCCCTCAATGTACGGGACGTATAGAGCAGACGTTGCATCTGTTCCTGTGCGGTCAGCTTGGCTCTGCATGTTCCTGAATGGTACGGCAGACGGCGGTTCATACATTCATCTGGTCTCTCGGGTAATTTGCAGGATTTATTGCCGGTCTCAGAGGTTAAACCAGCATTGTCATATTAATATTTAAAGCTGGCTAGAGCAATATTGTAATAATTACCGGAGCAATGACCCCGCAGGTGTTCCTGATGGTTCTAAGTCAGCTTTTATTGTCCTCTGTGCTATCATTCTGGTTACTCAGGAGGAGTTTACTTCTCATCAATGTAACGCATTAGTCCAGCGGGCCGGCGGCTCGCCCCAGGCACAGCAGAAGAAGTGCGTAATTAGTGCTTAACATGTAAAAACAACAAAGTCTGCTTTCCTCAAGCCACCCATGAGCTATAGAAGTGTCTCGATAAAAGCAAAGGAGCATTTGTTACCATCATTGATTGGAATGTGAAGGATGTGTTAGAAGCCAATGAAGAGTGTTGTTGGGGCATTTTTGATGACACCGGGGACATTTCCCACCTGTTGGCAATGCGATTAAGCCCATCATCCCCTCTACGAGAGAGGTGTGGCCGGTCCTGTCATTTAGTATACTCTTGGGTCATAAAGGAATCATCTATGGCAGGGGTCTCCAAACGTTCTAAAAACAAAGGGCCAGTCTACTGTCCTTCAGACTTTAGGGAGGCCTGAATGTGGCTATTGGGAATAGAAAAGGTCCTGACGTCAGTGGGCAAAATAACGTCCCATCCTTTGTTTCAGTGGTCATATTTGTGCCTCATCTTTGGTGTCATTGGCATAGATTGTGCCCCATTGTTGGTGTCATTGGGAGGAATTGTGCCCCATTGTTGGTGTCATTGGGAAGAATTGTGTCCCCATCATTGATGTCATTGGGAGGAACTGTGCCCCATCGTTGGTGTCATTGGGAAGAATTGTGCCCCCAGCGTTGGTGTCATTGGGAAGAATTGGGCCCCATTGTTGGTGTCATTGGGAAGAATTGTGTCCTCATCTTTGATGTCATTGGGAGGAATAGAGCCCCAAGGGCTGGAAAAAGCATGCAAAGCTGTCAATCCCTCAGATCCTCAGGTAGGCTGTACGGGGCCCCCGGGATTTCTAACAGCAGCCCTGGGGATCACCATAGGAAGCTAGATGCTCACAGGATGTGCTCTCTAGTCCAGATAGGTGCTCGGTGGATTGTGCTCTGTAGTCCAGCAAGGCAGGGCCAAGATCACCATAGCAAACTAGGCGATGACTGGATGTGCTCTGTAGTCCAGCAAGGCAGAACCGGGATCGCCATAAAGAAGCTAGGTGCTCAGTGGATGTGCTCTGTAGTCCAGCAAGGCAGAACCAAGATCACCATAGGAAGCTAGGCGATGACTTGATGTGCTCTGCAGTCCAGCAAAGCAGAACTAGGATCACCATAGGAAGCTAGACACTCACTGGTTGTGCTGTGTAGTCTAGATAGGTGCTCGGTGGATGTGCTCCATAGTCCAACAAGGCAGAACTGAGATCACCATAAGAAGCTAGGTGCTCAGTGTATAAGCTCTGTAGTCCAGATAGGTGCTTGCTGGATGAGAAATGTAGTCCAGCAGGGCAGAACCGAGATCACCATAGGAAGCTAGCTGCTCCGTGGATGTGCATTGTGGTCCAGCAGGGCAGAACTGAGATCACCATAGGAAGCTGCTCACTGGATGTGCTTTGTAGTCCAGCAAAGCAGATCTAGGGTCACCATAAAAAGCCAAGCAATGACTGGATGTGCTCTGTAGTCCAGCAAGGCAGAACTGAGATCACCATAGGAAACTAGGCCCCACACAACATCCAAGTAAAAATCCCCCCTCCTGGTTGGACAATGATTTGAGTTAAAATCCTTACGAAGATCCTTCTTTGCTCTAACCAAACTACAAAAAAAAAAAAGATATTCATTGGTCTTCAATTAATGAAGAGCGATGGAATGCGGGCGTCCTGCTCGGTGAGTCAGACTCCATGCCGTCGGTTGTCAGTGTATCCGGAGTCCATAGAGAGATTAAAATAAGACTATTATTGGAGAACACAAATGTGTATAATCACCAGAGATGTAACATTTAATTCTGCCTCGTCTTATGGTGTTCATTAAACTTGAGTCATAATGGTTAGTCTATAAAAACCTGGTGGTCGGCGGAGGCACTCGGCGCGCAGGACGCGGGGGAACGCGCCAGCTGCAGTAAACGGCCGTCTGGGGTACTTTGAGGTTTCGTTTCCGTCCCTCCGGTGGAAGAGCCATTCCCGGCATCGGCTTGTGCACAAACGAGGGAGTCAAACACGTGTCGTGACCTTGATCGTGTCCTGATACCCGGGACAGTTAATTGGGGCCAATTAGGCGAGAAACACAAAGTCTTCTGATAGCGGAATTGTCAAGGAGGCGATATTTCATTCTTCCCGTGTGCGCGGTATTTTGCATATCACAGTCTGAGCTTTAATGATGTGCGCACGCCGAGGAAAACATTCAGCCGCATGGTAAATAATAAGAGGACACCAAAGTGGAACAAATAGCCAAGATAAGTGCTTGGCGTCTCTAATCATAAAATAATGGCCAGCTGTTTTGCACAATTGAATCTTTATTACTCTGTGGCATCATTGGACAGATTTCCCCGAGATGTCCTCGTTTGTGTCTCTCTGGCCTGCTCAGGCCCTCGGCCCCTCCGGTACGTAAAGTGGTGCCTAATAAGGTCTCTCTGTTTGTTTGTTTTGCAGCTGCTCCGAGAGGGCCCAAAATAACGATGACGCCAACCAGAGCTCGTGTGGGGGACACGGTGCGCATGGTAGTGCAAGGCTTTCAGGTAAGCATCTCTGGAATTATTCAAAGTATTACTGCCCACTCTTTATTTCACAGTGCGCAAAACCAAAACACCAAGGTGTACCAAAAAAAGTACACTAGGGTGTGTCATATGGTCCTTCCCCAAAGAAGAAGGACCTTTCCTGCTTCCCTGGGGTGCAAGACTCTTGGTAAGGCAGACTCAGAACCACCCAGAAGAAGGCACGCTTGGGACCACCTAGATTGGGGCGTGCTCGGGTCCACCCACAACACGGCGCTCTCAGGTCCACCCACAACGGTGCATGCGTGGGACCACCTAGAACGGGGCGCGCTCGGGTCCACCTAGAACGGGGCGTGCTCGGGTCACCCAGAACGGGGCGCGTTCGGGTCACCAAGAACGGGGCACGCTCAGGTCCACCCAGAATGGGGCGTGCTCGGGTCCACCCATAACGGGGTGTGCTGGGGTTCACCCAGAACGCGGCGCTCTCAGGTCCACCCGCAACGGGGCATGCTCGGGTCCACCCAGAAGGGGGCACGCTCAGGTCCACCCAGAAGGGGTGCGCTCGGATCCACCCAGAAGGGGCGCGCCCGTGTTCACTCTCAACTGAGCGCGCTCGGGTCCACCCGCAATGGGGCATGCTCGGGTCCACCCAAAAGGGGGCGCGCTTGTGTCCACCCAGAAGGGGCGTGCTCGGATCCACCCCCAACTGTGCGCGCTCGTGTCCAGGTCAACCCACAACACGGCGCTCTCAGGTCCACCCGCAATGGGGCATGCTCGGGTCCACCTCATCTCTTATATTTTACCCAAAAAATTGGATAATACAAAGCGCCCTAAAACCTTAGTGTACTTTTTACTGCAAATTTGCATTTCCTAAATTGTTGCGCTAATATATCACATGACATAAAACATTTGGAACTACCACTATTTTATTCTCTAGGGTATCTGCTTTCAGAAAACCCGGGGGTTTGGATGGGATGGGGGGGGGGTGTTGATTCAAATCCTGGAAAGTTTAAAATCTGGTGCAGCAACCAATCGGCTTCTGTTTTTTTTTTGTCAAAGTTTAATTGAAGAAGCTGACGTTGGAAGCTGATTGCAAAATCTGGTGCAGACCTTATGGGAGCCACTCTCCAGTTGTTTTTTTTTTTTTTGTAAATCAACCCCATTTTGTGCAGCAGCCCCCCCTCAGCCCTCCTAATACTTACCTGAGCCCCATCTCCATCCAGCGATGTTACACGAGAGACCCGGCTGTCCAGGGCTCCCGCTGCTGTCAATCAAAGTCAGTGCCCCAATGGGGAGAGAGGTGGAGGTGTGGCTCAGCTTGGGTGCCGAGTCATATTGTAATTAAAATGTTTTAAAAAAACATCTCCATTTCAATCTGCAGTCGCTGTAATTCTCTGTACAATTCAATATGGCCACCTGGAGGCGCTTTGTACACAGATGGTGAACAGAGTGTCTCTTTCTCCCTCCCCCCCAGAAATGTAATTTCCTGCATGTGTGATTGGCTCAATGATTTTCCCAGAAGTCTGCACTAAGATACAAGTCAGGTTTTGGGCATCCACTGCAACAACGTCATTTTTGGTGAGATACTCCCCAAAGGGAAAATCACTTCAAGGACGCAGACCCTGCCACTTTACTCTTTCAAGCCCTGCAAGTGCAGCAGCTGATTGATAATTATTAAATCGCTTCCATTCACATTTACTCGAGAAATTTCTTCAGAATAACAAAAGGTAGGAATCTGCAACAAAGTTTGTTTCAACCACTGCAATGTACATAAATCACAGTAAGGGGGGGGGGCTTAAAAAAAAAAGTGGAGTTACTCTTTAAGCAAACAATGACCCAGGTTCCCCCCCTCCATTGTTATGTGCAGAATGAAGTCTTTCCTGAGCCCCTCTTTACATGGACGAGGGTCGGCGGGAGACTGCTGGATGGGAGCTCAGAGCATGATGGGAAGGAGCTGCTCCTGGAACGGGTCCCGCCGGAACTAAATGGCTCTATGTATCGCTGCACAGCTCAGAATCCGCTGGGTTCTACAGACACACATACAAGATTAATAGTATTTGGTAAGTGGAAACCTTTTTTGTTTTTTTTTCTAAGACATGTGAATGTGATGGCTTGATATACTAATTCTCATAGAAGGGTGTTAATGGGTTTTTTTCAAGCTTGTGCATAATGCCTAATGTTGCGTTCACACCTGGACACTTTGAATCGGTTTCAAAGCGCTCTGCTAAAATGACAAATCGCACAACGCGAATTTCAGATGCCTTTCATTTTAATAGCACCTAAAAATGCTGTGAGGTTCCGTCGTCATAAATCACGCTGCAATCGTGGCAAATCACTTCGCAAGAAGTTTGTCGCCCGAAAGAAGCTCCTGGTCCTTTTTTTGACAAGCTTCACGCGATGTGGTTTGCCACAACATCTTTTACACTTGAGTGTCAAGAAGATGGTCGAACTTGTATAGAGTAGGGTATCTTTGGGCTTGGTTATGTGGGTGTCTTCTGACTATAGATACCCTACACTATACAAGTTTAACCATCTCCTTGGCCAACAAAAAGTCTGGTCAGAAGACAACTGTAGACCTAAGCCCAAAGATGCCCAACTCTATGCAAGTTCAACCAGCTTGTTGACCAAGGAAGAGTCTGGGCTCGGGTCTACAGGTGTCTAAGACTTTTCCATTGTCAAGGAGATGGTTGAAGTTGTATAGAGTAGGGTATCTTTGGGGCTCAAATCTATAGGTGTCTTCTGACCAAAATACCTTTATCTATACAAGTTCAACCATCAATTTGACCAAGGAAAAGTCTGGGCTCAGGTCTACAGGTGTCTCAGACTTTTCCTTGGTAAAGGAGATGGTTGAACTTGTATAGAGTGAGGAATCTTTGGGCTCGGATCTACAGTGCCTTGAAAAATGATTCCTACCACTTGAAATTTTCCAAATATTGTCATGTTACAACCAAAAACGTGAACTGATTTTATTTGATAGACCAACACAAAGTGGCACATAATTGTGAAGTGGAAGGAAAATTAATGGTTTTCAACATTTTTTACAAATATGTGAAGTGTGGCATGCATTTGTATTCAGCCCCCTTTACGCTGATACCCCTAAATAAAATCTAGTGGAACCAATTGCCTTCAGAAGTCACCTAATTAGTAAATAAAGTCCACCTCTGTGTAATTTAATCTCATTATAAATACAGTTGTTCTGTGAAGCCTTCAGAGGTTTGTTAGAGAACCTTAGTGAACAAACAGCATCACAAAGGCCAAGAAACACACCAGACAGGTCAGGGATAAAAGTGTGGAGAAGTTTAAGGCAGGGTTAGATTATAAAAAAATATCTCAAGCTTTGAACATCTCACGGAGCTCTGTTCAATCCATCATCTGAAATTGGAAAGAGTATGGCACAACGTCAAACCAAGACATGGCCGTCCACCTAAACTGACAGGCCGGGCAAGGAGAGCATTCAACAGAGAAGAGCCAAGAGGTCCATGGTAACTCTGGAGGAGCTGCAGAGATCCACAGCTCAGGTGGGAGAATCTGTCCACAGGACAACTATTAGTCGTGTTCTCCACAAATCTGCCCTTTATGGAAGAGTGACAAGAAGAAAGACATTGGTGAAAGAAAGTCATAAGAAGTCCTGTTTGCAGTTTGTGAGAAGCCATGTGGGGGACACAGCAAACATGTGGAAGAAGGTGCTCTGGTCAGATGAGACCAAAATTCAACTTTTTGGCCTAAAAGTAAAACTCAATGTGTGGCGGAAAACTAACACTGCACATCACCCTGAACACACCATCCCCACCGTGAAACATGGTGGAGGCAGCATCATGGTGTGGGGATGCTTTTCTTCAGCAGGGACAGGGAAGCTGGTCAGAGTTGATGGGAAGATGGATGGAGCCAAATACAGGACAATCTTAGAAGAAAACCTGTTAGAGTCTACAAAAGACTTGAGACTGGGGTGGAGGTTCACCTTCCAGCAGGACAACGACCCGAAACATACAACCAGAGCTACAATGGAATGGTTTAGATCAAAGCATATTCATGTGTTAGAATGGCCCAGTCACAGTCCAGACCTAAATCCAGTTGAGAATCTGTGGCAAGACTTGAAAATTGCTGTTCACAGACGCTCTCCATCCAATCTGGCAGAGCTTGATATATTTTGCAGAGAAGAATGGGCAAAAATGTCCCTCTCTAGATGTGCAAAGCTGGTAGAGACATCCCAAAAAAAGACTTGCAGCTGTAATTGCAGTGAAAGGGGGTTCTACAAAGTATTGACTCAGGGGGGCGCCATACAAATGCCCCCCACACTTTTCACATATTTATTTGTAAAAAGTGTTGTAAACCATTTATCATTTTCCTTCCACTTCACAATTATGTGACACTTTGTGTTGGTCTATCACATAAAATCCCAATAAAATAAATTTAGGTTTTTGGTTGTAGCATAACAAAATGTGGAAAATTTCAAGGGGTGTGAATACTTTTTCCAGGCACTGTATAGGTGTCTCCTGACTAAAGATACCCTACTCGATACAAGTTCAGCCATCTCCTTGACCAAAGAAAAGTCTGGTCAGAAGACACCTGTAGACCCACGCACATAGACATCTTATGCAAGTTTAAACTTTCCCAAGTTTTCTGAAGGGTCACTGACCATGTCCTGGGTTTTCTAATTATGAGTGGCAATGACAGTCTGTATACAGGGACGCTCTGTGCTACACTGAATACCAGATAAATCTCTCACAAGTATCGTGTCAGTCTTACAATATATCACCATAGACAGGTCATTTCTGAAGGGAGAGAAGCATAACTTGCAAGTCAAACATCAAACCAATAAATAATCAGCCAAGGTAAGCTGGGGGGTCTGAGTGCTATGCTGGCACAAGGCTGTTCCAGGAGTTATATGATAAAATATAGCATGGTTTTCAGCAGGGGAGAGATAGCATTCCAATTATTAACAATGTTGCATCAAAAGAGCTGAAACACCAGTTGAATGTTCTGATAGCTGGGAGCTAATGCCGGAAGGAAGTTGGCCTATCTGCAGCACCTTTACTTTGAATACACATATGTTTTTAAAGTATTTCTTCAACATACAGCAGCATGTTGGGACTACCAAGGTTGCATTCTAATGGTCCCACCACAATCACACATTGGGGCCAAAGCTGATTGGCTTACCATTGTGGGAGGAAACCTGAACATCTGGAAAGAGATCTAACATATATACTCCACATAGATTGTTTTCTTGGTGTCCCTGACTCAGTGCCACCACATACACAATCTACAAGGAGTTAATATGTTAGAGCTCTTCCCAGGTGTTCAAGTTTCCTTCCACGATGGTAAGCCAATCAGTTTTGGTGCCAACGTGTGCCTTTGAATATCCTTGACGTAGATGTAGCATACAACCGTTAAGGTGATTGCCAACAGATTAGCTTTGTTGTCTTAGGGTCCTTGATTCAGTTTCCACCGCATACATAAAGCTAGTCTGTTATCTTAAAGATTGTATGCTACATCTACATAAGAGGTAGTGAAAGGCACACATAGGGGCAAAACTGATTGGCTTATCATTGTGGGAGGACCGAATCACCTGGAAAGAGCTCTAACATATGAACTCCATGTAGATTGTGCAAGTGGTGGGAACTGAACCCCACAACACCAAAGCTAATCTGATGGCGTTCATCTTAAAGGTTATATGCTACATCTACGTAAGGAGGTAGTCAAAGACCAAGTGCATTCTTAGACAAAATGGAGTTTTCTGCACCCAGCCCCCCTCAATTCCTAGTCTAAAGTACCCCACCCTCCCAGGAGATGCTCAGAAGGCCAACCCATAAAAGTCTGTTGGAATCACTCCATAGGTTGGGTAAGTACAACACAAGGAATATTTAAGTACACATTGTAACTTTACCGCTTTCTCGTCCAGACATGTAACCTTACCCATCCAAGCTCCATTCATCGCTGCTCCACACTCATAGAGTTTCTGGGTATGAAGAAGCATGTGACTTCCCTTGTGTGTCAGTACTTGGGCCTGAGCAACCCAATTGGTGTTATGTGGGTATAGCCATGTCGTCATCACCCTAGGCTTCAACATAGTTTGAAGGCAGAACATAGACAGGAGGGGATGCTGCAGAGAGGGAGTCGCATGCTGGACGATGGGTTGGGTGGGGTTCATGGCTTATGCATACACATTTAATTTGCCTTGTTGAACAAAGTGACATTGGGGGAGATTAACTAAAGCTGGAGCTGGATCAGAATCTGGTGCAGCTCTGCATGGTAGACAATCAGCTTCTAACATCAGCTTGTTCAATTAAGCTGGGGCTGCACCCGAACTGCAAGAGTTAACTTCTCTACTTAAGTTACCTCAACTGGCTCTCAGGCAGTGGACAGTTCCTTGGCATCATCATGACCAATGCAGGGGTCCCTGATTTGAAGATGATGATGTCAGGATCTTAGACCAGTGGAGCATGAGGGAGAAGCCGAGCAGCATGAAGAATCGGATAAGTAGATCTTTTCAATGCCCCCTAGACCGAAACAAGCAATTAACCCTGGCAGTGCAGGTGCAGCCCCACTGCAAGTGATCATTTTTGAGTTTCCCAGAGTTGGGCTTTCAGCATCCATCCTAAAATGATATTTAAATGTTCAGTAAATGCTGTCATTTTAAGGCCTCATGCACACAGGATGTTTTTTTTTTGTTTACCTCCCCTGGATGCCTTTGCTCTAGGGGAGCAAAACGCAGCATAAAAATATGCCCCTAAAGCCACATTTTGCTAATTAATTTAGGCGCGTTGGGTGTTTTTTTTTTTTTTTTTTTTTTTAATCCATCATTTGGGGGTTCAGGAAAGGAGCATTTGGGCAGGAAAAAAGTCAAATGCCTCTAACAGCCATTTTTGTAACGCCCTGTGTGCATGAGACCTAAATCCCCCAAGGCCTCATACCATAAATCAGTTGAGGAGCCACCTACATCCCAGTTCCCAGCTCCGCCTGCCTACAGCAACCATTATTAGGGGGGCTACTCCAGACCTTCAATTCTCCCATCGTTCATTTTATAAAAAGGGAAACTACAGCTGAAGGGAGGTGTGATTCCCTAATGGAAGCAGCAGGAGGCAGATCCGGGGACATTGGTCAGAGCCTGCTGCTGAAAAAAAATAACACAGCGGCGGGATAATTCAGTCCGCCCATCCCTTGAATATCGGCTGGACTTGGTTTGTCGTTTAATCATATACAATGCAGAAGGGACTCGTAGCCGTACATTTTATCAGCAGGTAGAACATGTTATCATGGAGGGGGAAGGCAATGGATGTCACTACCTTAATGACTGACAGCGGGTAAAGATTTAACTTCAGTCTAACATTCTGTCTATTTTTCCATGTAGAAAATCCCAATATTCCGAGGGGAACAGAAGATTCAAACGGTGAGTTGTTGAACATGTAAAGCAGACGGAGAATCAGCAAATGATGCTCCGGAGGAGACAGAAATAGATCACAGCCGGCTCCACTTTATCTGCCGCTTGTAGAGGCCAGAAATAAATTAATGACTGTTTCTATTAGCAACAGAAAATAGATCAGAGAGCTGCCAGAGACAAATTGCGGCAAAGACAGGAGGCCATGTAAATTAAGCTGAATCCATAGGAAAACATTGCGGGAACACGCTGCCTCCGCGTCACACAATCCAGCTTATTTCTTATGTAACTCTTATTATTCCGGCTGCTGGGGAGTCAAATAAATCTGTTCAAATTCGCACCATCTCTTTATTGAGAGAGCCATCTGCACAAACTGATGTCAATATAAAACAAAGAATATGCAATTGAGGATCCTCCTAAATCAGGGGTTTTCAACCAGGGTTCCATAGACCCCCTAGGGTTCCTCAAGAGGTTGCTAGGGGTTCCATGAGCAATTTCTGCCTCTCAGATAAGTTCCCAATGACACCATTGATCTTTTTAGCTATCTGTAAGGGGGAATTCTTCCCAGTGACCACAAGTGTAAGGAGCATTCTTCCCACTGACCATCACACTAATGTATTATGAGTTGTAGATATGGTAATATTAGCAGGGGTTCCTCTGTGTTGAAAAGTTTGAGAAAGGGAAGCTTAAATCCCCAATGATGAAGGTCAAAACAAATCTTAACGCCCAAATGCAGCTTTGCCATGTCTTAGTAAACGGTACCTATCATTACAACTACCTAGTGCAGCCATTCTCAACCTTTTTACCTCAGAAGAACCCCTAAAATAATTATCAGGTCTTGGGAGAACCCCGCTAAAACAAATTCATTGGTAGTCAATGGGAAGAATGCCTCTCATGTTGGTGGTTAGAAGGACGAACGCCTTTTACATAGGAGGTCAGCGGGGAGAATGCTCTTTAACATTGGCAGCCAGTGGGAAGAATCCTCCTTCCTTTGCAGTCAGTGGGGAAGAATGCCCTTTACATAGGGGGCAAGTGGGGAAGAATGCCCCTTACTTTGGCGGCCAGTGGGGAAAAATTACCCCTTTATATTGGTGGCCAGTGGGGAAGAACGCACCTTACAATGGTGACTAGTGGGAAGAACGCTCCTTACATTGGCGGTCAGTGGGGTAAAATGCCCCCTTATATTGGTGGCCAGTGGGGAAGAAAGCGCCTTACAATGGCGACCAGTGGGAAGAACGCTCCTTACATTGGCGGCCAGTGAGTAGAACTCTCCTTACATTAGCGACCAGTGAGTAGAACGCTTCTTACATTGGCAGCCAGTGGGGAAGAATGCCACCTTACTTTGGTAGCCAGTGGGGAAGAACGCTCCTTACATTGGCGGCCAGTGAGTAGAACGCCCAAATGTAGCTTTGCCATGTCTTAGTAAACTGTACTTATCATTACAACTACCTAGTGCAGCCATTCTCAACCTTTTTACCTCAGAAGAACCCTTAAAATAATTATCAGGTCTTGGAGGGAACCCTGCTAAAACAAATTCATTGGTGGTCAATGGGAAGATTGCCCGTCATGTTGATGGTTAGTAGGACGAACGCCCTTTACATTGGAGGTCAGCGGGGAGAATGCCCTTTAACATTGGCAGCCAGTGGGAAGAATGCTCCTTACATTGGTGGCCAGTGGAAAAGAATGCCCCTTACATTGGCGGCCAGTGGGGAAAAATGCCCCCTTTATATTGGTGGCCAGTGGGGAAGAACGCGCCTTACAATGGTGACCAATAGGGAAGAATGCCACCTTACTTTGGTGGCCAGTGGGGAAGAATGCCCCCTTTATATTGGTGTCCAGTAGGGAAGAAAGCGCCTTACAATGGCGACCAGTGGGAAGAACGCTCCTTACATTGGCGGCCAGTGAGTAGAACGCTCCTTACATTGGCGGCCAGTGAGTAGAATGCTCCTTACATTGGCGGCCAGTGAGTAGAACGCTCCTTACATTGGCGGCCAGTGAGTAGAACGCTCCTTACATTGGCGGCCAGTGAGAAGAACGCTCCTTACATTGGCAGCCAGTGAGTAGAACGCTCCTTACATTGGCAACCAATGGGGAAGAATGCCACCTTACTTTGGTGGCCAGTGGGGAAGAACGCTCCTTACATTGGCGGTCAGTGAGAAGAACTCACCTTTCATTGACGACCAGCGGGAAGAATGCCCCTTACATTGAAGGTCAGTGGGACAAATGCCCCCCCCTTCCCCAAAAGACAATTTAAAAGATCATTATTATTGTGCTGTTGGCTCCGCCAAATGGTGTTTGCCCCGAAACTATACAGGCACCATCAGATGGGAGGTTAATCAAGCACAACTCAAAGAACCCCTTGACAAGACTGGCTGGACAGACCTACAAATCTTTCACTAGTGTACAGGTAGTTTAGCTATGTATTTAGCTGTCAGCTTGGGGTTCCGCTTTAATTAAACAGGCAGATGTACAAACAGACATTTCATGTACAATATGACATTTTCTATGCAACACTTTTTCTTAAGTTTGGTAATCTTTTTTTTTTTTTGTTCCTGTAATTGCACTTGTGAGAAAGTTTCTGAAAATTACACCAATTAAAATATTCATTGCAGTAACATAATTTGTGAGGATTCTGCTGCATCAATTATATGCTGGAATCGGTCACATGCGGTATAGAAGTATTTAAAACAATTTCTAAGTGTGGAGTCTAAACGTGTACACCTGCTTGGAGCCAAGAGAGAACGTGATAGGCCGGCATACCACACATGGTGCAAGATGAAAGACCATTTAATTCCATATAACAATTATCATGTTAAAGCAACACTAAAAAGAATGTTCTGTTCCAAAATATATTCCTACCTCAGAAGAGTCCCTTCTATTGCTCTCAGCGTCTCTAAACTCCTTTTCTTTTGCTGTAGTGATCTGTTAGAGAGCAGTGATGGGCAACTTGAAAATTATAGAGGGCCTCAAGTGGGGCCCCCCAACACTTCCAGTGGGCCACACAAGAGCAGGGCATCTTCACCTTTTGAGGTGCATTGCACCAACTGAGCAGCCCATTCAAAATGAATGAGCTATAATGAGCCTCAGCTTCCAGAAAACTTGGTCTTAGTTTTTGCACAAAGCAAACTAAAGTTGGAGTACAATAACCCCCAGCATTGGGCCAGTGGCAGTAATTATAACCCCCAGCATTGGTATCAGTGGATGCAATAATGATCCCCAGCACTGGAGGCAATACTGTTAACTAGCGCCCATACACACACACTTACAGTTTGATGGTCAGTGGCAGTGAAATTCAACTCCCCACTCCCCCAACTTTGGTGGTCAGTAGCAATGGCCGTTAACCCCCAACTTTGTTGCCCGGTAGCAGTGAAAGTTAACCCCCCGACCCTCTGCATTGGTGGTTAGTGGAAGTTGACCCCCCCTCCCAAATTGGTGGCCAGTGGCAGGTGAAAGTTAAGACCCCACCCCCTCCATTGGTGGTGGTCAGTGGCAGTCCCCCTCCACATTAGTGGTCAATGGCAGTGAGTTAAACCACAGACCCCAATTGGTGGTCAGTGAGTTACACCCCTCCCCCCCTTTCCCCAATTGGTTGTCCACAGTACAGTCTCTCTTTCAGTGCCAGCTGCTGTAATCAATGGCGGTTTGTACTTCATTTTTTTTTGGGGGGGGGAGCGACAAACAAACCTGACACCAAACCCACCCACTCGATCACCGATTCTCTCGCTCGCTCGATCACCAGGCCGCCTGTTAGCCCCACACTTACCCTATCCAGGTCGCGGCTTCGGCACCTTCCCCTCTGCATCTCCTCCCGAGTCCCAGCGGTCACTTTTCCTACCGGGCAATCGGGTCTTAGGACCTGCTTCCTGATTAGCCGAGAAGAGAAGCAGGAAGACATTAGCGAATTGTAATTCACTTATGTCACCCAAGTGGGTCGTCTTGGGGCGCAGTCCTCTGCACCCAAGCCCACCCCTTTTGAAGCCAATTAGAGCCTCAGGGTCTAATCATGTCCTTAAAAAAAACCCACTGAAATCCATCCTGCATGGAGATTAGGGGCCGGGCGTATGGCTTGGGGGTTCGGCGCCCCCTATGAGCGGCCACCACTGCCTGGAATGTAGACAGCATTGAAGTGCCTGGCACCTCAGTGCAACTTTGCTGCCTAACTGGTGTGCCCAATAGCTCACAACCTGCATGAGAAGGGTCAGTTGGCATCAGGGTGTTAGAGGGTGACTAAGTTCACGCCCCATGGTTCCTCTGTACGTAGGACCATATCCACCTTCACTTGCTCACTTCTGAGATGGACTATATGGAGTATGCAATGTGTAGTGTGCATAGAACAGTACACATGGCTGCATTCCATCTTTACTGCTCATTCCAAATGAAAGTGAGGGAGAAAAGACGAGGTTCTCAAAGTCATGGAGGACATTGCAAGGAGGCAGAAAAACACATTAAGAAACAATTTAGTTAAAAAATAGATTACAGGGCCATTAAGCAATGTGTGATTTCTGGAAAAATAAGGACATTTGTTTGGCATATGAGCACTACAATGAATGTGACTTTTTGGTGTCCACCTTGCCATGTTGTGTTCTGACTTCTCTCTCCTCTCGTTCCAGGTTCTATCCCCATGTACAGCTACTCAAGACTCTTACTGGTGCTCATATTAATGACAGTGATCCTGGAGCTCACGTGAAATTAGGATGCTTGCCTAACCCCTTCTCTCCTCCTTCAAAAAAAGACTCCACACAAAGCATTACACTTCAATTTTTATTTTCTATACTAGCTCCAGTCTTGTTCTCGGTTGGTTTCTGTCTGTGTTTTAGCTTCCTTGAGCTGATAAATTAAAAAAAACAAAAAAAAAAAAACTAAAATTTCTCCTTATTAATATCTGTCGTTCTTTTTAGTCCTGGATCATTGGGATGTACACATTACGGTTTTCTGTGCCAAGAGATGGACCGCCGGTGACTGTGAGCGGAGTCCTGGTATTTTTTTTTTTTTTTTTTTTTTTACATTGACTGTATGAAGTTGACCTCTTGCTGCAATTGTGAAGGTCTACTGGTCATAGGGTCCTCCATAAAGGATGCAGTCACTACATGTTCACGGATGGATTTCCACCACTGGAGCCCGTTGGCGGCACCACTTATCAGCCACCCACCTTGCGCACAGAGCATTTTCTTGTTTTATTGGCCCCCAACCTGGCTTTGGAATATTGCGTTAAGGAAATTACGATATGACTGTTATTCTACTGAGGACTGGAGAGAAGATGTAGCACGATAGGGAAAGTCTCCTCTTTTCCCCTCTACGCCTATAGGCTAAATAGTAAATCCAACCCTGACTGCAAAAGGAAAAAAAAAAAAAAGTAGTGTGTATGTACCTTCCAGATTCTCCCAGCCGGGGTATGTGTACTCAACGGGGTATTCCTGGACGGGCAGCAGTGTGTACTTCTACCTGCTAAAGAAAATTCTAAATAAAAGTTTACCAAATAATAAATTTTATGTAAAAACAAATCTGCCTAAGTATTTCAGTTATTGATTGTAAAGCATTGATGTCTATCACGGGTCTGATGACCCGTTCACGTTGGCTTCAGGTCTCGTGTGTGTGTTTTAGGCAGACATGTGCAGGACGAAAAAAAAAATTTAATTTCGGATCGATTTGTTAAATTACTATATTTGTTTTATTACTATATTTGTTTTGTTGCATTTGTAACGAAATTCGCTTAGTTATATTCATTCCGACCAGATTCAAAATTTGTCCAGTGGATTCTACAGTAAGTATTCAAATCGAATTTGAATTGAAAATATCAAATTGATCCAAATACATTTGTGAAGAATAGCCGGCATTTGACATTCGAATTTTGGAATATTCTATTCCTTTATCTTCTATTTCATCCCTTTATTTTCTACTCTATCGCTTTATTCTCTTTTCTGTTTTATTCTATTTTTTTCTAAATTCTAATTTTGGAAGATAGATATACTCTAACTCTAATGCCGTGTACACACGGGCGGACTTTTCGACCGGACTTTTGAACGAATGGACTTGCCTACACACGATCACGCCAAAGTCCGACGGATTCGTACGTGATGACGTACGACCGGACTAAAATAAGGAAGTTGATAGCCGGTAGCCAATAGCTGCCCTAGCGTGGGTTTTCGTCTGTCAGACTAGCATACAGACGAGCGGATTTTTCGACCTGACTCGTGTCCGTCTGAAAGACTTGAAGCATGTTCCAAATCTAAAGTCCCTCAGATTTTCGACTGGAAAAGTTCCGCTGAAGGTCCGATGAAGCCCACACACGATCAGATTGCCCGTCGGACCAGTCCGGTCGAAAAGTCCGCTCATGTGTACGCGGCATTACACTAACACACACAGTCTTTGAAGGAAGTCAGCAATATGTTTATCTTTTCAAATTTCATTTGTTTTCTAATTAGATTTGAATGCAGACAATTTGTTAGTTCGGACAAAATTTTATTTAGTTATTTTAGATTTGTATTAATTAGTTACTATTGTGATTCAGAAATTCGGATATATCCGAAACTCCAAATAAGGAAACTTTTGTTCGAATTTCGATTCAGAATGAAACATGTCTAGCTTTAGGTTCACATGCAAAAGAACCCATGTAATAAAAGCGTATGACTAAGAACCGGTACAAGGGAGGGGCACAAGGGGCAGCTGCCCTGGGAAGTTTATGCACAATGTGCATGAACCCTAATAGAGGGAAAATCTTCCAATGGGGACACTAGTTTTGGTGATAATCAAGGATTCTCTTGCTTTGAAAGGAATTTCCTCTTCCTTTCTGTTTTGGCTTTGGGACAGGAAGTGAAGGGAAATCTCCCCAATGGGGGACACAGAGGTTAAAGAAAAAAAAATACCTGATGGGGTTATAACCCCTCCCTCTTTCCAAGATAAAAAAAAATGAAAATGTGTTGCCTTTAGTTCTACTTCAACCCAACTTGACTAAGGAAACAATTGCATGGAAATCTTCCAATGGGGACACTAGTTCTGTGACAACCAGGAGATTCCCTCACTTTGGAGGGATTTCCTCTTACCTCCTCTTTTGGCTATGGGACAGGAAGCGAAGGGAGACCTTTCGGTAGGGACAGGAAGTGAAGGGAGATCTTCCAGTAGGGACACTAGTTCTAGTGACAACCAGGCGATTCCCTCATTTTGGAGGGATTTCTTCTTACTTCCTGTTTTGGCTATGGGACTGGAAGTGAAGGGAAATATGCACAGGGAGCAGTGTTCTGGTGACAACCAGAGATTTCCGTACTTTTAGGGGATTTCCTCTTACCTCCTCTTTTGGCTATGGGACAGGAAGCGAAGGGAGATCTTCCAGTAGGGACACTAGTTCTAGTGACAACCAGGAGATTCCCTCATTTTGGAGGGATTTCTTCTTACTTCCTGTTTTGTCTAGGAAGTGAAGGGAAATCTGTCCTAGGAGCAGCATTCTGGTGACAACCAAGGATTCCCTTTACTTTGCAGGGATTTCTTCTTACTTCCGATTTTGGCTATGGGACACAGACTAAAAAAAAAATACCTGATGGGGTTATAACCCTCCCTTACTCTTTTCAGGATAAAAACAAATGTGTTGCCTTTAGTTCTACTTTAACCCAACTTGACTAAGGAAACAATTGCAGAGAAATCTTCCAATGGGGGCACTAGTTATGGTGACAACCAGGAGACTTCCTTCACCTTGGAGGGATTTCTTCTTACTTCCCGGTTTTGGCTATGGGACCGAAAATAAAGGCAAATATGCCCTGGGAGCAGCGTTCTGCTGACAATCAGGGATTACCTCACATTTGGAGGGATTTCCTCTTACTTCCTGTTTTGGCTATGGGACAGGAAGTGAAGGGAAATCTCCCCTATGGAACAGAGGACCAAAAAAAAATACCTGATGGGGTTATAACCCTCCCTTTCTCTTTCCAAGATAAAAAAAAGGTTTGCATTTAGTTTAACTTTAACCCAACCCTTAAACTTGAACCCCTGAATTGAAATAACCAAACCCTTAAATCTTTACTAAGGCCAGCCTAACCCCAAAAACTAGCATCAACTATTAAGTACTGGCCCAATGCTTACCTTGCTTTAAAAGCATCAGCCCCCAAAGCTAACACCCCCCAACCTCAAGACATTCCTGCATCCAAATAGTGGCCAAAAGACAATGACATAAATATGGTTCAGATTCATTAAAAAAAGAATATGATCTCTACTTGAATTTTCCAGAATATAACTAAATGTTATTGGTCCCTACAGGCATCAGCTCTACTTTTATGCTCTATTCACGTCAAAGTATTTATCAGACTTGACACATACTGTGTCCATTTTCAGGTTCCCCATACTAAGTTTTGACACCTGGCTATAGATTTTGCATTCCTGTAAAAGGGACTAAAGCTGGACACCTACATTTGCAAACAATTGCATGGAAATTGACATTCCACATAATCTACCGCCTAGGGCTTCCATTATTTCCTGGTAACCAAATGACTGAATTTAGAGTGGAAATTTATTAATTTTCAGCTGCTTTTTACAAAGGTTTTGTTTAACGTCCACCTCAAATCGATAGATCGTTAGAAACCAGGAACCAGTATAATGGCGGGTCACAGATTTCTACAGACTGCTCAATTGTGTTTTTTTTATTGCTGCTGATATAAATATAGACTTATATGGGGGTTATGCTGTCAAAGGACTCTGTACAGCACCACAACCCCCCCCCCCGCTATACAATGTCCAACTACAAATGCCAATAAAATGTTTTGGTGGGACTTTATCACAAGCTTCCAAAGATAAAATATTATGTTTATTCAAACATCCTTTGAAAACTGTACAAAACCATCCACCTTTCAAAGTACAATAGAATCAGGTCACTAATAATCCCACAGCATTGGTCATCCCCCCTTCTTTTTTTGATACAAGAGGTCTCCAGTCTTTCTAAACAAAGGGCCAGTTTATTGTCCTTCAGAATTTATGGCGGCCAGACTGTGGACAGCGCTAGTAGAAATGCCCCAACGTCAGTTGGAGTAAACCATAACCTGTCACTGGTGTCAGTAGGAGGAATAATGCTCCATTGTTGGTCTCAGTGATAGAAGCCATGCCCCATCATTGGGATCAGTGGGAGCAATAGTGCCAATTAAGTGGTGTCAGTGGGAGCCAGAGTGGCCTATCAGTGGGAGGAAGTGTCCCAACCTTGGTATCAGTGGGAGGATAAGTGCCATTGGTGTCAGTGGGAGGAATAGTGTCCCATCACTGGTGTTAGTGGGAGGAATAGTGTCCCATCATTGGTATCCGTGGGAGAAATAGTGCCCTATCCTTGGTGTCAGTAGGAGGAATAGTGACCATCAGTGAGAGGAATTGTCCCATTATTGGTATCAGTGGGAGGAAGAGTGCCCCATCCTTGGTGTCAGTGGGGTGAAGTGTCCCATCGTTGGTATACGTGGGTGGAAGAGTGCCTCTTAGTTGATATCAGTGGGAGGCAGAGTGGCATATCAGTTGAAGGAAGTGTCCCATCTTTCGTGTCAATCAGAGGAATAGTGCCCCATCCTTGGTATCAGTAGGAGGAAGTGTCCCATCATTGGTATCAGTCGGAGGAATAGTGCCCCATCATTGGTATCAGTGGGAGGAAGTATCCCATAATTGGTGTCAGTGGGAGAAATAGTGGCCTATCAGTGGAAGGAACAGGGCCCCAAAGGCTGAATAAAGGCAAGCAAGAGGCCGCAGTTTGAAGACCATTACTTTATACAAAGTGTGTATTGCTTAGACCAAGGGTTCTATTTATTTTACAGACATTCCCTTTCTCAAGGCATTTCAAAGATCAAGCTTCATCAGTAGAACAAGGAGAAGAAAACTTTCAAAGTGCCAGCCAACTGTCTACATAAACAGTTGCATACATGGCTCAAAATGTACCTCCTAGCCTCTTGACATTCACATAATTTTTGGAGGGCTGCATGTAAATACCAAGGGGATAAGAGGTATACCATGTATGCAATTGTTGATATGGACAATTGGTTGACACAGTGATAGTCTTCTTCTCCTTGTTCTCTTGATGAAGCTCGATATGTGGAATGCCCTGAAAAAAGGAGACTTCTGTGAAAATTAAATAAATGGAACCCCTGGGCTAAGCCATACACACTTAAAAGTAATGATCTCCAAACTTCGGCCTCTTGCTTGCCTTTATTAGGCCCTTGGGGTACTATTCATTCCACTGACATCCACAGGGGGACACCAACAAAAGGGACAATATTCCTTCCACTGACACCAATGATGGGGACACTTTTATCTAACTGATGCACACTTTGTATAAAGTAAAGAAGCGAGGGTGACCACCTCTATGGTAGTTTATGAAGGTGGGGGATTATTGATGGCCTGATTCTATTGTACCCTGATCAAGCAGGATGGATTTGAACAGTCTTTTTAACGATATGTGAATAAACATAGTAATATTTTATCTTCTGGAGTTTGTGAAGTAGTTAAAAAGCATCTTAAATGCCCAAACCAAATCATTTCTTTTGTAATTGTTGCTGCTGATATAATTTTACTTTTCTTTATTTGCCATGTGACCGGTCAGCCTCCTGGTATAACACTGCATGGACAGCTTAAGATAATTATAACGCAAGAACCAACAGAAGAATTTGGCCAGTGGACAAAACTTTGAAAAGGGCAAAAAGTTCTTTCCTGACACACAAGATTTATACCCAGTACTCAAGTAGGAGCGATTAACAGGTGCTCAGCGATAATTACGCTCTAATAGATTATTAGGATGCCATCTTTGAGCACCAAATGAAGCGCGGCGCTGTCACAGCACTCACCGTCACTGCCCGCCACATTCATCACAAGTCTCACAGACCAGCTAATTGTCATCCAGAGAAGCCCTGCAGTCATTATAGCCTCGAGGGATCCTCCAGAGAGACAGGACTCCATGACAGACATATTTCTGACTCATTTCAGAATGCAGGGTGGGGGGATAAAACACAAACAGAGGACCAGATGCTATATTAATGCTCATTCCAGTTTTAATGACTAGTTCAGTTGTATCACCTTCTGACAGACAGTCGGTTTCCAGCTTCTGCTTCACCAATACCTAGAAGATCTGCTTCCTACAAGTGGGCAGCTATAAGACGGTCAGCATGCAGGCGTCTTACGAGCAGGGCCGAGTTTACACTTTGAACATCACACATTCAAAATACTTAATTAATACCTAATTAACAACAGTAGATGAGGCTACTACCATTAAAACCCAACATTGGAAGTTGTGGTAAATTTTCAGAGTTTAAGGCCTACTGTCATTCTAGTAGGCCTTACTGCAAAGAGAAGGTAAGCCTGCAGGTGATTTGTGAAACAGCATAGAATCACACAGGGCTGGAGTACATTTTAAATGTCACACATCCAATATACTTCCCTAATTACCAACAGCAGATGAAGCTACTACCACTAAAACCCAACATTGGAAGTTGCTGCAGATTTTGAGAGTTTAGGGCCTACGTTCACTGGAGTAAGATTTACTGCTAAGAGAAGGTTAGTTTGCAGGCAGCAAGGAGTTACACAGGGCTGGAGTACATTTTAGACATCACACATCCAAAATATTTTGTTAATTACCAACAGTAGATGAGGCTACTTTGATCATCACACATTCACAATACTTCCCTAATTAACAACAGTAGATGAGACTACCACCATTAAAACCCAACATTGGAAGTTGTGGTAAATTTTCAGAGTTTAAGGCCTACTCTCATTCTAGTAGGCCTTCCTGCAAAGAGAAGGTCAGCTTGTAGGTCCTATGAAGCAGCATGGAGTCGCACAAGGCTGGAGTACATTTTAGACATCACACATCCAAAATATTTTGTTAATTACCAACAGTAGATGAGGCTACTACCATTAAAACCCAACATTGGCCTCAAAGTGTGGGCTCCATGGTGGTCTTATGCTCTCCCAACCTTACACCCTACCAGCCTAGGCCTCACAAATTAACCTACCCGTATCCCAAGCCTTGGGGAACTTCCCTTCCCCCTATCTTCTTTTGCTCCTCGCTTCTGCCCTTCTTTCCTCTTCTACTACCCTTTCTCTCTTCCTGTTCCTACAACTTCCTCCTCGTTCTCTCTCTCTACTAATCCCCCCCCCCCTTTTTTTTGTCTGTGTTCCGTCTGGTTTTGTTTATTACTTTTTAATAGACAGGTCCACTCCCTTGTCCCACCTTAGCCTTGGAGTCTGAAGGCTTAGGCACTTAGCGTTGACCACTGGCCTTGGCTGGAAGGTATTTGTTGGTTCATAGTTCACACTCTGACACATTTTCTTTTGTGCTTTTTTACATTAAATTTTGTAATGTTCATACCCCCTGCATGGGAATTTTGCATCCATTCTCTTTGTATTTCAGTAAAAATGAAAACCCAACATTGGAAGTTGTTGCAGATTTTGAGAGTTTAAGGCCTACTCTCACTTTAGTAAGTCTTACTGCTAAGAGAAGGTCAGCTTGCAGGAATCTTATGAAGCAGCATGGAGTTACACAGGGCCAGGGGTACACTTTAAACATCACACATCCAAAATACTTCCCTAATTACCAACAGTAGATGAGGCTACTACCATTAAAACCCAAAAGTGAAAATTGAGCCAAGTTTTCAGAGTTCAAGGCGGACTCTGGAGATGGTCCCTTGAACATTGAAAGCTTGCCCTGTCTTCTACTGCAGCATTTAAAAATTGCTAGGAGTTTTTGGCAAAGAAATGCTCTTTCGCCAGAAAAAAAGTGCCCAATGCCCCCGGCAATTTTTTTTTCTTTTAGGCAGTAAATGTGCCATAGTGTGCAAGTATGTGCAGCACATTATGGCAACAGCGCACCCCCACCTTGCAGAAGTTAGTTCCACTTTAAGAGCCTGTGTCGATGGGCTAACAAAGCTTCCTTTCATGTGCATTCCACCTGCATTTGACATTAGTTTGTTACGCTTCGGAGACCATCCATTGACAGGTGCATCTGACCTGTATTTGACCCCCTTATAGCTGGGTCAACCTGCTTTAGCATTCCCATTGACTCATATGGGTCAATGGGAACAGGAGAGAAGCAGTTTTGATAACTAAAAGCCCATCAATACAAGCCCTGAATGTATTTGCCTGAGCGACATTTATTTTGATAAAAAAAGAAATTGCAGTTCTGGATCAATTCCAAGGTTAACACGAAAATGCCCTCATCCAAAATACACAAATAACTCCGGTGTTAAAACATGGTGGATTACACCCAATCCTCCTCCTTCACAATGCTATTTTACTAGCAGATTACTTGTGCACTTTGAAAATGCAATACACAAGGTTCAGTACCCTGCAGCTACCAATCAATGGTCATCTTTCATTATTCAGGCTACATTGAATAGCTAATGACTAGCCTCAACTAGCAAGTACGCTTGGCATTGTCATAGTAAAAGGCCTGTCTGCCAAACATAACGGAGAAAAAGGCATGGGGACCTTAATGGGATATCATACAAAGTATTGAGAGGGCAAAAACATTTTAAGAGCTCACTGGCTCATGTTCGACAGCTCACAATAGACGAGGCTACCCTCCAAAAGATACCCATCAGTTTACCAGGAAAAAAAAAAACCTGCGCCAGTGGAAGGAGTGCCAGGACCATAATAACATTTTTTGGCTTACATTTACAAAGAAACCCCCAAAAAAAATGTTTTGGGGGCTAGAAAGCACTCTGATCCAGCCTCCCTCAAAGTTTTTACCCCAGATGAAACACTAAAATAATTTTCATGTCTCAAGGAACCTCTACTAAAGCCAGTGGGAAAAATGGCCCCTTACATTGGGGGTCAGTGAGAAAAATTTCTCTTACATTGGTTGGTCAGTGGTTAGAATGACCTATACATTGGTGATCAGTAGGAAGATTTCCTTACCTCGGTGATCAGTGAGAAGAATGTTCCTTACATTGGTGATCAGTGGGAAGAATGTTCCTTACATTGGTGATCAGTGAGAAGAATGTTCCTTACATTGGTGATCAGTGGGAAGAATGTTCCTTACATTGGTGATCAGTGAGAAGAATGTTCCTTACATTGGTGATCAGTGGGAAGAATGTTCCTTACATTGGTGATCAGTGAGAAGAATGTTCCTTACATTGGTGATCAGTGGGAAGAATGTCCCTTACATTGGTGATCAGTGAGAAGAATGTTCCTTACATTGGTGATCAGTGGGAAGAATGTTCCTTACATTGGTGATCAGTGGGAAGAATGTCCCTTACATTGGTGATCAGTGGGAAGAATGTTCCTTACATTGGTAGTCAGTGGTTAGAATGTCCTATACATTGGTGATCAGTAGGAAGATTTCCCCTTACTTTGGTGGTCAGTAGGAAGAATGTTCCTTACATTGGTGATCAATGGGAAGAATGTTCCTTACATTGGTGATCAGTGAGAAGAATGTTCCTTACATTGGTGATCAGTGAGAAGAATGTTCCTTACATTGATGATCAGTGAGAAGAATGTTCCTTACATTGGTGATCAGTGAGAAGAATGTTCCTTACATTGGTGATCAGTGGGAAGAATGTTCCTTACATTGGTGATCAGTAGGAAGATTTCTCCTTACTTTGGTGGTCAGTAGGAAGAATGTCCCTTTCATTGGTGATCAGTGGGAAGAATGTTCCTTACATTGGTGATCAGTGAGAAGAATGTTCCTTACATTGGTGATCAGTGGGAAGAATGCTTCTTACATTGGTGATCAGTGAGAAGAATGTTCCTTACATTGGTGATCAGTGGGAAGATTTCTCCTTACATTGGTGATCAGTGAGAAGAATGTTCCTTACATTGGTGATCAGTGAGAAGAATGTTCCTTACATTGGTGATCAGTGAGAAGAATGTTCCTTACATTGGTGATCAGTGGGACGAATGCTTCTTACATTGGTGATCAGTGGGAAGAATGTTCCTTACATTGGTGATCAGTGAGAAGAATGTTCCTTACATTGGTGATCAGTGAGAAGAATGTTCCTTACATTGGTGATCAGTGAGAAGAATGTCCCTTACATTGGTGGTCAGTGGAAAAAATGTTCCTTTCATTGGTGGCCAGCGAGAAGAATGTCCCTTACATTGGTGAATGCCCCTTACATTAGTGGCCAGTGGGAAGAATGCAACCTTTTTAGTGATGGTTAGAATGCCACCTTTAATTCCAAACAGCTAAAAACATAAAATTGATGTCACACGGTTGTATTTGTCAAGGGGTGTTGGCCCAGAACTATGCAGGCACCATCAGATAGGACAACATTAACCACAGCTCAAGAAACCCTTTGCAACCTCTAGAGGAACGCTAAGGTTCCACGGAATCATGGTTGAGAATGGATGCTCTAATCAACAGGCTTGCTCATGTAGATGCTGCTGAGAAGTAACACTCCAAGTCCAGCAGTTAGCTTCTCTACATAGATTCACACAGGAAAGCTCTATTTTGAGTCCATTTAACTTTCTTATTTAAATTGAAACCCCAATGAAGGGGGGAGTGCTTTCCAAAGATGTAAACCAAAAAATTATTTTGGATCATTTGGTTTGGCACTTTTTCATTTGGTGATCGTCTGCCAAACCTAATCCACCGTCTGCCCTGCATCCTAGAAACACTTCAAAGTTCAGTCCTAATGAAAAACAAATTCTACATATTTTCTTTGTTGTTTTTTTAACAAAGAAATTAATCATTGTGGTTATTAGGCAAAATGTATCTACAGTATGTATAAAGCAAGCTAATTTATCTCCAGGTCCAAAAAACAGAATATTTAGCTGCCTCAATGGCTCCCAGCACACCTCGCGGAGAAGCATTACATTACCCATTACTGAGGGAATTATCCCCCCTCCGGCGACTACGGTTCTTTCTTAAGTTTAGAATGATTTACCACAAACAGTAATTTTTATTTTAGATGCAAATAAAGTCTAATGCTCTTGCATTGTCATTTGCTGCCATTATTGAGGATGCAGTGTCACATTTGTCGTGTAAAAGCAGTATTAGCGATGGCGAGTGCCCAGATTTATAGAGCGTTCCGCAGTTTTAATGTTTGCTAGGTAAATGATATGTGTTACATTATCGGCGCACTGTTTATAGAGGCATTTTCTGGATACAATGTAACAAGCAAGAGATGTTTCAGGAAATTCTTGGTGTCTCCGGAATGTATAATGCATTTTATCATCAGGTACCTATGCACAGGCCTGCGGGAACTGCCTCATTTTCTGGTGTCAACTAAAGGTCAGATCCACAGAACTCATTCTAACGAGCAAACAGACTTGATTTTGCAGAAACATCATTTATTCATGGCAATTTCTGCAGCTCCTTGTGTTTAACACACAGCCCAGATTGTGAATGAATATTTATCTTCTCTTGTACCGACATCTGCACTTTCCTGTTGGAGTAAAAATCCTTCTCATAATACACTAATGGAATACTTCTGGGAAGGGCGCTTTTGAGTGTGTTTCCTCCTGGCACTGCCTTTAGTATACAAGGCCGAGACATGGGGCCTCGGCAAGGATGAGAACTGACACCAATGACGTATTGGCCTCTGAGGTGCTAATGTATAGGGCGGGTGGGGGAGCAGCAGAGAGACTACAGAAACCTTCTGGGATATTATCCTCACGTATCATTCACAATACTCCAGAATCATTCCATTATAAAATAGGATCAAGGATTGTTTCAATGAGGACTGGACTTAGAGTAGACCCACACACATGAGCCATTGGAGAAGCTGTCAAAGCAGAAGAATTGCCTTGAGTTTACAAGCCTGAGACTTGGTGAGAATGAGAACTGACACCAATTACTTATCAGCCTCTGAGGTGCCAATGTATAGGGAGGTGGGGAGCATTGGGGAGGCTACAGCAACTCTCTGAGATGATAATATCCTTACCTACCATTTGCAATTGCAATACTCCAGATTTTAGCAATTGTTCTATTATAAAATAGGATCAAAGATTGTATCAACAGTGCCTTAACTGAAGGTAGACCCACACAAGACCCCACACCTTGCCATCTACATATGCTTGAGGATCCAAGTCCTATTTCCAACAACCCTCATCCAGTATAGCAGACATCCATGCTGGTTATTGGCTGACAGTTGTCTAGAGTAAGGCAGAAGACCTATGGCAAGGAACCAAGCAAAATAAAGTGTTGTGGGGGGTGTACAAATTGTAAATGAGCCAATGGCGAAGCTGTCCAAGCAGAAGATTTGCTTTGAGTTTACAAGCCCGAGACATTGGGCCTTGGTGAGGATGAGAACTGACACCAATAACTTATCGACCTCTGAAGTGCTAATGTAAAGGGGGGAGGAGCAGAGGAGAGACTAGAGCAACTCTCTGGGATAACATTATCCTGTTCACCTACCATTCACAATACTCCAGATTTTAGGAATGATCCTATTTTAAAATAGAATCAAGGATTGTGTCAATGGTGCCTTGACTGAAAGTAGACCCACACAAGACCCCACACCTTGCCCTCTGCAAATGCTTGAGGATCCGGCTCTTATTCCCTGCAACCATCATCTAATAGGACAGACATGTCAAGGAACCAGGCAAAAACAGTAGTGGGCGAATATACAAATTGGAAACAAGCCATTGGAGAAGTTGCCCAACCAGAAGAACTTCCTTAAGTCCAAGACTTCACACTTTGGGAAGGATGAGGACTGACGCTAATGATGACATATTGGCCTCCAAGGTGCTAATGTATAGGAATTTTAGGGTTTTGACACTTCCATGATGCTATATGAGGTAAGGGATTATATCAAAAGTCTGCTTAGAATTATCATTCTATTATAAAATAGGATCAGAATTGTTTCAGTGGTGACCAGGCTAAGAGTAGACCCACACAAGGGCCCCACACCTTGCCCTCTGCATATGTGTGAGGCTCTGACTCCAATTTCCTGAAATCATCATCCAGTATGACAGACATTCATTTTCTCCTTAGTTAATGATTGACAACTGACTAAAGCAAAGCAGAAGACTTTTGGCAAGAAACCAAACAAAAGCAGTAGTGGGGGGGGGGTGAATGTACAAATTGGCAATAAGCCATTGGAGAAGAGTCCAAGACATCTGGCTTCGGTGAGAATGAAGACTGACACCAGTGACATATCGACCTCTGAGGTGCTAAAGTATATGAATTTGAGGGTTTTACTACTTATTATGATGCTATATGAGGTGAGGGAATATATCAAAAGACTACTTAGAATTATCATTCTATTATAATATAGTATATGATCAAAGATTGTTTCAATGGTGACTGGACTTGGAGTAGACCCACACGAGAGCCCCACACCTTGCCATCTGCATATGCTTGAGGATCCAACTATTATTTTCAATGCAGAAAAAACATAAAAAAACATGGGTGTAAAAATGGAAAGTTCTTAAAATCCAAATGCCATCTGTTGTAGTCCCTTATGAATTCCTAGTGTGAAGCACTTACTAGTGGCAGCCCTTTTTTCAAGAGTAAGCCAAATCCAATGAATCAGGATAAGAAGGGAAGAGAAAAAAAGCGCCATCTAAGTGCAGCCTAAAAAGTACCATTAATTAAATGGTATATTTTATGCTGCACTTAGATGGCGTACCCATGATGGGTAGATAATCTGGCTAGATGGCTTTAGATGGCTTACCCTGGAATATTTCATTAGTGACCGGACTGAATGTAGACCCACACAAGAGCCCCACACCTTGCCTTCTGCATATGCTTGAGGTTTCAACTCCCATTCCCTACAACCATCGTTCAGTCTGGCAGACATTCAGTGCTGACAACTGACTAAAGTAAGGCAGAAGACCTATGGCAAGGAACCAAGCAAAACAGCAAGAGGTGGGTGTATCAATTGAGCCATTGGAGAAGCTGTCCAAGCAGATCAATTGCCTTGAGTATACAAGCATGAGACATTGGGCCCTGGTGAGGATGAGAACTCATACAATGATGTATCAGCCTCTGAGGTGTTAATGCATAGGAGGGGTGGGGAGCAGAGGAGAGATTACAGCAACCTTGTAAGATAATATTATCCCGCTCATCAACAATTCACAATACTCCAGGTTTTAGGGTTTCAAAACTTCTATAATGCTATATGAAGTGAGGGATTCCCTACAACTGCCATCACGTTACTTAATGACGAACAGCTGACTAAAGTAAGGGAGAAGGCCTGTGGCAAGGAACCAAGCAAAATAGTAGAAGAGTCAAGTGTACGAATTGGAAATGAGCCATTGGATAAGCTGTTGAGGCAGAAGCAATGCCTTGAGTATACAAGCCTAAGACAATGGGCCTTGGCCAGGATGAGAGCTGACACCAATGACATCTCAGCCTCTGAGGTGCTAATGTATGGGGGAGTGGGGAGCAGAGGAGAGACTACAGCAACCCTCTAGGACAGGGGTCTCCAAACTATGGCCCTCCAGTTGCTCAGGAACTACAATTCCCTTCATGCCTAGTCATGTCTGTGAATGTCAGAGTCAGTGGCGGCCCGTCCATGGAGGGCGCACGGGCGCCGCCTCTACTATCTATGCGTCCGGCCCCCTGATCTACATATCAGTGGGCCGGACCATGGATTTCAATGCAGGCCAGAGGCTCTAATAGGCTTCAAAAAAGGGTGGCCTCGGAGCGCAGAGCATTGCGATCTGAGGCCATCCAGTTGTGTGACCATAGCAAATTAATTTTCGCTTAATTTTCACACTAAAGTTCCTCCCCGCCAATTAGGAGGCAGGTCTGCGAGACCTGTTTCCTGATTGGCCAAAGCGTCAGGTGATCCTATTGGATGCCTAGCGCTTGGGCGGAAGAGGAGACACGCGGTCGAGGAAGCCACTGGAGGAGGCCACTGCCTGCACTCCAGGAGAGGAGGAGAGAACACTACAGTCCTGCGGGTAAGTGCTGGACCACCCAGAGTGGGGGGGGGGGTGTTTCAGTGCCGTGCCACACCGCCAGGGGGGATGTTCTTTGTTTGCCACCCCCCCAAAAGAAGAACCCACCAGCCGCCACTGGTCCAAGTTTTACAATGCCTCATGGAAGGTGTAGTTCCGCAACAGCTGGAGGGATGTAGTTTGGAGATCCCTGCTCTAGGATAATATCATCCTGCTCATCTACCATAACTTATACACCACTCACATGCCCCATCTGTATTGTAAACCAAACAGACACCAAAATCATTTGGTGGGACTTTACTGGCATCTACCATTCACAATACTCCAAATTTGAGAGTTTTACCACTTTTGTAACGCTGTATAAAAGGTGGAGGATTATAACAAATGGCTACGTAGAATTATCAGTGTACTAATTTGAAGGGAACCATTGGAGAAGCTGTCCAAGCAAAGGGACTGCCTAGTTGAGAATATGAAGTGCCCAAAGAATAAAATGAATAAGAAAGAGTCCTGAGCAGATGAGTATTCAAAGGAGGCTCAGCTAGATGTTTAGTTGGTTGCTGTACAGCCTTGGGGCTAAGAAGAAGAATTTAGAACGAAATCTTTGAAAAAAAATGGGAACAATACTACAATGACTAGTAAGGAAGACTAATTAGCTTGGCACTGATATTCAGAAATGAGTAGGCAATAATTGGTAAGCTACTGCAAGGTCGGCACTAGGCCAGGAGGGAAAAAAATGAAGGCACAGCCAACTGTTTGCACATAGAGGGGGTAAAAACTCAACGTCAGTGACAGACATGGATTTTCCTAGGTTTCAAGCTCTCCATAGACGTTGACTGTAGCCAAGAATTTTAATGATGCTTCCCACTTAGCTGGAAAGCTTTGGAAAACCTAGACAAGATAGTGAAGAGCAGAAATATCACACTGTCAACAAAGATTTGTATCTTGAGCGCTGTGGTCTTCCCACTTGTGACATATGGCAGCCAGAGTTGGACTATTAGAGAGGCACGAGTCTAGAAAATCAATGCTTTTACTGGTGTTGGAGGAAAGTGATGAGACTTTCTTGGAACGGAAGAACAAATCAGTCACTCCTCAAGGATATAACACAGATTGAAGGACTGCCGGAAGGACTGAAACAAACTAAAGCTCAATAATTTGGGAGTCAGAATATGAAGGCAGGACTCTCCCCCAGAGAACACTAGAGGAACCAGGAGAAGGGCTGACAGGTCGAAGTGGGTGGGCAGCATTGCCTCAATAGTAAATATGAACCTGAGAGCCTCAGAGAATGAGCTGCAAACTGTCCTGGTGTGCTAAGGTTGATGAGATAAGGAAGAGTTAAACCCAACTAAAGTACCAAACCATAGCAACAAACTATAGGCAAAACTTCTTTTTCCATCTTGAATAGAGTAAGGGAGGGTTGTAACCCAAATCAGATTTTTTTTTTTCCCCCCATCTGTGTCCCATTGTAGAGATTTGCCTTCACTTTCGGTCCCATAGCCAAACAGGAAGTGAGAGGAAATCTCTGCAAATTAAGGGAACTCCTTGGGGACCTCTAGGTCACCAGAACAAGTGTCCCCATTGGAAGATTTCCCCCTCCATTACTTTTCTGGGGACAACCCAAAAATTTGTGATTTTCTTTTACTTTCACTTTCAATAATAATGGTAAAGAGGACAAATAGAGAGGATGAATCTCCTTAACGGGGGCACAGACAGCAATAAAAACTGACAGGGCTTCTAATCCCTCTACTCAATCCAAAAAAAAAAAAAAGTTTTGCCTTTAGTTATACCTTAATACAGCATGGTGAGCTACGACCTAGCGGGGGAGGGGGGGCGGATGTTGGGGGTGTAACTAAAAGTAGGAAATCATGAATGAAGGTAGCTTCATAATTTTCATAGATAGGTGCCAACTCTTCCAAACAATGTAGCTACTAAAGCAACAAGTTATTAAAATACTAAACACAAAGAACACAACGCACTGCGATCCAATTATTGGTTATTTGCATAACTGAGACATTCTTCTTTTACATTTTCTACAAAATGACAGGTAATATAAATAAATTGTGATAACAACACGGAACAATGGATTTATATTTTATATTGAAGGTAATTGTTTGAAATTGGGGACCTTTCCAGGATCAACAAAAATTCTTTAAAGCAAGACTCGGTGCTTGAGTTGGAATTTGAAGAGGTAGCAGAGAAAGAAAAAACAGAAGAATGTCTTAATAAAACATTTACAGAAACCAATCAGGATATATATGAGAGCTGCCATTGCTAAATTATTTTGGAAGATTCATGACTGTAATCCTCTGATGAATGCTAGTTGGCAATGGAGGCTTCCATATGTCTGTTCTGATTGGTCCCTTTCAACAGACCCTTACCAAGAGAAGTACAGTCCATCTGTAAAGTATTCACTTTTTCTACATTTTGTTATGTAACAGCCTTATTCCAAAATGGATTCAATTCATTATTTTCCTCTACAAACAATACCCCATAATGATAACATGAAAAAAGTTTGTTTGAAATCTTTGCAAATGTATTAAAAAAAAATTAAAAAAACCCATGTACATAAGTATCACAGGCTCCTCCCATGTACACAAGTATCACAGGCTCCTCCCATGTACACAAGTATCACAGGCTCCTCCCATGTACATAAGTATCACAGGCTCCTCCCATGTACATAAGTATCACAGGCTCCTCCCATGTACATAAGTATCACAGGCTCCTCCCATGTACATAAGTATCACAGACTCCTCCCATGTACATAAGTATCACGGCCTTTGCTCAATACTTTGGTGAAGCCCCTTTGGAACCAATTACAACCTCAAGTCTTTCTGAGTATGATGCTACAAGCTTGGCACACTTATTTTTGGGCAGTTTCTCCCATTCTTCTTTGCAGGACCTCTCAAGCTCCATCAGGTTGGATGGGGAGCGTCGGTGCACAGCCATTTTCAGATCTCTTCAGAGTTGTTTAATCGGGTTCAAGTCTGGGCTCTGGCTGGGCCACTCAAGGACATTCACGGAGTTGTCCCGTAGCCACTCCTTTGTTATCCTGGCTGTGTGCTTAGGGTCGTTGTCCTGTTGGAAGATGAACCTTCGCCACAGTCTGAGGTGCAGAGTGCTCTGGAGCAGGTTTTCATCAAGGATGTCTCTGTACATTGCTGAATTCATCCTGACTAATCTCCCAGTTCCGGTCGCTGAAAAGCATCCCCACAGCATGATGCTGCCACCACCATTCTTCACTGTAGGGATGGTATTGGCCAGGTGATGAGCGGTGCCTGGTTTCCTCCAGACGTGAAGCTTGCCATTTAGGCCAAAGAGTTCAATCTTTGTTTCATCCACACCAGAGAATTTTGTTTATCATGGTCTGAGAGTCCTTCAGGTGCCTTTCGACAAACTCCAGACAGGTGTCATGCGCCTTTTACTGAGGAGTGGCTTCCGTCTGGCCACTCTACCATACAGGCCTGATTGGTGGAGTGCTGCAGAGATGGTTTTTCTTCTGAAAGGTTCTCCTCTATCCACAGAGAAAAGCTGGAGCTCTGTCAGAGGGACCTTCTGGTTCTTGGTCAACTCCCTGACTAAGGCCTTTCTCCCCCGATCGCTCAATTTGGCCAGGCGGCCCGCTCTAAGAAGAGTTCTGGTGGTCCCAAATTTCTTCCATTTATGGATGATGGAAGCCACTGTGATCATTGGGACCTTCAATGCTGCAGAAATGTTTCTGTACCCTTCCCCAGATCTGTGCCTCCATACAATCCTGTCTCAGAGGTCTACTGACAATTCCTTGGACTGCATGGCTTGGTTTGTGCTCTGACATGCACTGTTAACTGTGGGATTTTATATAGACAGGTGTGTGCCTTTCCAAATCATCTCCAGTCAACTGAATTTACCACAGGTGGACTCCAATTAAGTGGTAGAAACATCTCAAGGATGATCAGTGGAAACAGGAGGCACCAGAGCTCAATTTTGAGTGTCATGGCAAAGGCTGTGATACTTATGTACATGGGATTTTTTTCATTTTTTTTTATTTTTAATAAAATTGCAGAGATTTCAAACAAACTTCTTTCACGTTGTCATTATGGGGTATTGTTCGTAAAATTTTGAGGAAAATAATGAATTTAATTAATTTTGGAATAAGGCTGTAACATAACAAAACGTAGAAAATGTGAAGCGCTGTGAATACTTTCAGGATGCACTGTATGTAGGCCTCTATTTATTTTAGAGATGCCGGTTGCCTGGCTTGGCTTTAATTCACAATCCCCAAATAATCACTTTGGTGGTTTGGAAGTCCCTACTGAATCAGAACGACTGCAAGGCAAACGGCATTATCTGAAGTTGTCAGCGATGTCGGCTTATCTTTTCCCCACTACAGGCTTCCTTTAAGGGTTCATTCACACAGGAGTACAGAGGGCCATGTTTATCCGCCTTGGAGGCACATGTGGCCCATTCTTTTTTACACAGTCTATCTACCTTCTGAGCCAATGCATGAGTCTCACACTGATGTACAAGCAAGGATTGACATGACGATCCACCTGCGCATCCCAAGTGGATAAACATGGCCCTCTGTATAGGTCTGTGTGAAATCAGTTTTGGCCTAAACTCAAAAAGCAAAGATTTGCTTTTTTTCTTTTTCATCGGGAACATCTAAAAATGTTAATTGTGCATATACAAATTCCTGAAATTACTACTTTTTCCTTTGAATTCCTCCTGAAAAATAGCAATGCACATCCTGCGTCTAGACACTCCTTTTTTTGTATCCTTATAGCTGTGCATCTGCAGTGTGAGATCTTCTAAGGCACTGCTGGTGCTGCCTCCAACTGTCTCACAGATTTGAAGTCTGATTTATTAATCTCACTACCGTTCTCTTTGCTGGAGAGGAAGCAATGTCGGAGGATCTGCAGTGCAAGGATCTCCCGACTTCCGTTATTTTATGAACTGTGCATCCTCTTTTTTTGCTTTCCTCCTACACCAGTCATATGTTGACCAGTTTTCAGGATGGCAGCTCTGGCATGAGGAGGCAAAATTCTGCCTCTGCCAAGATGGTCGCCTCCACAAACACCATACAGAAAAAAGGCATAGTAATTCAGTAATGTGAAAAAGATCAGATGCAGAGAGCCTACAGGCAATAGTCTTTTGTCCTCTGATGGCCTTTCTGGGCACAGCCTCCACAGTGCAGGTCCTTTTTGAGTGTTGAATTACGGTTTCATCCTGTAAATACAATTTACACTTATTCTGCAAATGGAAGCTGAGACAAAGCTGAGGATGTGGGGGCAGAGGAGTTGAAGAACGAAGAAAAGAAGAGACATTAGTAAAATATGAAGAGGTTGGGAAATGATTCCAAGAAAGAAAACCTAATTCTAGAGAATGTGAAATGTCAAGCAAAGCTTTTGCATTCCTCCAAAAAATAGCAGTGTATTTCCACTCCCTTTCTGTATCCTCATAGCTCTATATCTCCAGTGTGAGATCATCAAAGGCACTGCTGCCTCTGACTGCTAATCTCACAGATTCAGAGTGAGATTTGGTGGTGTCGCTATGGTGCTGCTCACTGTTCTCTTTGCTGGAGAGGAAGTTGTACCTGAGGACCTGCAGTGCAAGGCTCTCCCTTCTTGTGCTTCATCCATTCTGCTACCCATATCATTAACCCACCAGCCATAAGGGGTGTAGCTCTGGCATGAGGAAGCAAATCTTTGCCTTTACTAAGAGCAACAGGATAGTAATGTGGAAAAGATCAGCTGCGGAGAGCCTACAGGCATATCCTCTGAACAGTCCTTTGTCCTCTGATGGCCTTTTCGGGCACAGACTCCACAATGCTGGTCCTCTTTAAGAGTTGGAGAATTAGAACATGAGGAAACAAAGTCCCACCTCTACCAAGATGGACCACCTCCACAAAGTATCAGTACAGAACAAGGCATTGTAACCAAGTAATGGGGAAAAGATCAGCTGCGGAGAGCCTACAGGCAATCCTGTCAATAGTCCTCTGTTCTCTGATGGCCTTTTCGGGGACAGCCTCCACAGTTCTAGTCCTCTTTACGAGTTGGAGAACTAGTACATGAGGAAACAAAGTCCCACCTCTACCAAGATGGGCCACCTCCACAAAGTGACAGTAGAGAGTCAGAATAACGAGGCAGAATAACCCAGTAATGGGGAAAAGATCAGCTGTGGAGAGCCTACAGGCAATCCTGTTAATAATCCTCTGTTCTCTGATGGCCTTTTCTGGGACAGCCTTCACAGTTCTGGTCCTCTTTACGAGTTGGAGAACTAGTACATGAGGTAACAAAGTCCCATCTCTACCAAGATGGGCCACCTCCACAAAGTGACAGTAGAGAACAAGGTATAATAACCTAGTAATGGGGAAAAGATCAGCCGTGGAAAGCCTACACACAATCCTGTGAATAGTCCTCTGATTGTCTTTTCGGGGACAGCTTCCACAATACAGGTCCTCTTTAAGGGTTGGAGAACTAGCACATGAGGAAGCAAAGCCCCACCTCTAACACAATGGCTACCTCCACAAAGTGACAGTAGAGAACAAGGCATAGAAACACAATAACATGGAAAAGATCAGCAGCGGAGAGCCTACAGGCAATCCTGTGAATAGTCTTTTGTGCTCTGATGGCCTTTTCGGGCACAGCCTCCACAGTACAGGTCCTCTAAGCATTGGATGACTGGTACATCCTCTAACTAACATCTACACTTATTCTGCAAATGGAAGCTGAGGCGAGGCTGAGGATGTGGATGCAGACGAGTTGAAGAACGAAGAAAAGAAGAGATATTAAAAAAATATCAAGAGGTCGGGAAATAATTCAGAGCGCAGAAATCAAATTTTAGAGAACTAAAATGCCATGCCAAGCTAACAAATGTCCGATTTCATGCAAATGAACAAACGCACAAGTCTACATTTTCACCGACTCATCCTGGATTTTTCCTGTTTACAAAGAGCGCTCTATGACCCAAAAGCATACAATTTAGTTAGCGTCAAGGAAAGTGCTAGGCGTGGCCGACCGCAACACAAACGATGGTTATAATCATTTTGTTCTTTTAGTGAAGTACAAAGAATATATTCTGGTCTGATATCAGTACAAAACCACTTTATCAAAATAAGAGTTTTATACTTATGTGAACTTTGAGTGCCGGAGAGCGAAGCCGGACTCCTGGCGTTTTATCAATATTCCCCACCATGGGGGCTAGAGTGGCGTGAACGGACGCCACTGCATATACCTTTGCAGAGAGATATATGGAAGATCTATGTGTTAGTTTAACCTCTTCCCGCTGACATGGAGCATATATGCAGCCTCTCGGTGGGTGGGCTTTAACGCTGAGCGCCCGCACATATGTGTCTATCTGTAAACAAGTTACTGTGCTGAGAGCGTGCTCACTGCGTGCTCCCAGCACAGCAACTAACATGTGACAATGCATACTTGTGATCAGGAGCTTTCCAGTCATGTTACCACTGTGACAGCCAATCACAGTGGTCACATGATCGGACTACCCACCTCTGCCTCCCGATGTTCAGACCTACCTCTGCCTCCCAGCGTTTCTGATCCGCCTTTGCCGCCCGACGTTTCAGATCCGCCTCTGCCTCCCGGCGTTTCTGATCCGCCTCTGCCTCTCGGCATTTAGATCCGCCTCTGCCTCACGGCATTTAGATCCGCCTCTGCCTCTCGGCGTTTCAGATCCGCCTCTGCCTCTCGGCATTTAGCTCCGCCTCTGCCTCTCGGCATTTAGATCCGCCTCTGCCTCTCATCGTTGCAGATCCGCCTCTGCCTCTCGGCATTTAGATCCGCTTCTGCCTCTCGACATTTAGATCCGCCTCTGCCTCTCGGCATTTAGATCCGCCTCTGCCTCTCGGCGTTTCAGATCCGCCTCTGCCTCTCGGCGTTTCAGATCCGCCTCTGCCGCCCGACGTTTCAGATCCGCCTCTGCCTCTCGGCGTTTAGATCCGCCTCTGCCTCTCGGCGTTTAGATCCGCCTCTGCCTCACGGCGTTTAGATCCGCCTCTGCCTCTTGCCATTTAGATCCGCCTCTGCCTCTTGCCATTTAGATCCGCCTCTGCCTCTCAGCGTTTCAGATCCGCCTCTGCCGCCCAACGTTTCAGATCCGCCTCTGCCGCCCAACGTTTCAGATCCGCCTCTGCCGCCCGACGTTTCAGATCCGCCTCTGCCTCTCTGCGTTTAGATCCGCCTCTGCCTCTCGGCGTTTAGATCCGCCTCTGCCTCACGACATTTAGATCCGCCTCTGCCTATCGGCATTTAGATCCGCCTCTGCCTCTAGCCGTTTCAGATCCACCTCTGCCTACTGGCGTTTAGATCCGCTTCTGCCTCCCGGCACTTAGATCTAGTTAAAGGGATGGAAGGCGGTGGCGGGAAGGGTTTAACGTTGAACTCCTGGTAGATATAAAAGACATGAATGCGGATCTGTAATCATACCCTGGTTAACATATCATGTCACAGGTCCAGCAGTCTTTTCATTTGAACGGGCTGCTCTACCCATGAAATTGAGAGATAGAAATCCTCAACACTTTTTTTTTTTTTTTTTGCTAATAAAGTTGCACCTATGTGCATGGTGCTGTGATACCACGCAGCTTGGTGCATGCAAAGGCACACTGCGGGGGGCGAAGCCTTGGGGTGCCATTAAGAATTAATGGCACTCCCGCATGTCTTCTACAGTGCATTTCTCTGTGGGTGGGGAAGGTGTGCGATTTTGCACATGTCTCCCAGCCGCAAAAATGTAAACCCCAGACTAAGGCCGCGTTCACGCTTTTGCTCTCTGAAGAGTAACCTGCGAGGTGCAGGGCGCTTGACAAGCGCTAGACAAAAGACAGCTTGGCGGGGAATTTGCTTTTCTGGGTGGATGCCATATGACGTCCGCGGCTGCGCTGCACAGTGGATGACAGATTAGTGTACTGGGCTGCTGCTGGTATCATGTGATTGCTGTGACCAATCACAGCAAATCACATGACAATTGTACACAGTGGATGGCTTCCATTCATTGTGTACTATTGTGCTGCTCAGTGTGATTGGTCAGTGATCACATGATACAGACAGGGCCAATCACAACCGATCTGCACCATGTGATTAGCTATAGCGCATACGTAACAGCAAATCACAACAATGCACAATGAATGAATAGAATACATTTCATTTAGTAAAAATGGTTGTTTATACCCGTTTTAATCACTGTTATCGGCAACCATAATGCGTAAAAAAATATATATATATCTTCATAACCTCCCCAGAGTAGTACAGTGTTTAGCACTGTATTGTTCTAGTCACAGTATACAGAAAAAAAAATCTTAAGAAAATGTAATCAAAAATATTTTTAAAAAATGATTAAACATTTTTTTTTTTTTTTTTTTTTAACATACTGTCACCAGTCAGTGTCCCTGATCACCACCACAACAGTTATATGATGCCGCTGTACTGCACTGGTGACACTTACGTAAAAAAAATAATAAAATCATGGAAAGAAAAAATGTTTTTTCCTTCATATTCCAAAAAATTGTGACGAAAAATTACAACTTCATAATACACACTGATTTTAGGGTTATTTTCACCAAAGAAATGTGACAGAATACATTTTGACCTACGTATATGAAGAATTATTATATATTTGTTTGCAAAATTTTATAACCGACATCCATTCAGAATGGATAGAAAACTGGCTAAAAGATAAAATTCAGAGAGTAGAGGTTAATGATTCTTACTCTGAATGGTCTAAGGTTATCAGTGGTGTACCCCAAGGTTCAGTGCTGGGACCCTTACTTTTTAATATCTTTATAAATGATATTGGGCCTGGGATTAAAAAGTAACATTTCTGTCTTTGCAGATGACACCAAGCTATGCAGAGGAATAACGTCCTTACAGAATGTCTCCAATTTACAAGCCGACCTCAATGCTCTGTCTAATTGGGCAACTATGTGGCAAATGAGATTTAATGTTGATAAATATAAAGTTCTGCACTTGGGGGCTAAGAATATGCATCATACATACTAGGGGGAGTACAACTGGAGGGATCCATGGTGGAGAAGGATCTGGGGGTTTTGGTAGATCATAAGCTTAATCATAGCATCCCAAGTTGATAAACATGGCCCTCTGCATAGGTCTGTGTGAAATCAGTCTTGGCCTAAACTCAAAAAGCAAAGATTTGCTTTTTTTTTTTTTTTTATCTGGAACATCTAAAAATGTTAATCGTGCATATGCAAATTCCTGAAATTATTACTTTTTCCTTTGAATTCCTCCTGAAAAATAGCAATGCACATCCTGCGTCTAGACACTCCTTTTTTTGTATCCTTATAGCTGTGCATCTGCAGTGTGAGATCTTCTAAGGTACTGCTGGTGCTGCCTCCAACTGTCTCACAGATTTGAAGTCTGATTTATTAATGTCACTACCGTTCTCTTTGCTGGAGAGGAAGCAATGTCGGAGTATCTGCAGTGCAAGGATCTCCTGACTTCCGTTATTTTATGAACTGTGCATCCTCTTTTTTTGCTTTCCTCCTACACCAGTCATATGTTGACCAGTTTTCAGGATGGCAGCTCTGGCATGAGGAGGCAAAATTCTGCCTCTGCCAAGATGGTCGTCTCCACAAACACCGTACAGAACAAGGCATAGTAATTCAGTAATGTGAAAAAGATCAGATGCAGAGAGAGCCTACAGGCAATAGTCTTTTGTCCTCTGATGGCCTTTCTGGGCACAGCCTCCACAGTGCAGGTCCTTTTTGAGTGTTGAATTACGGTTTCATCCTGTAAATACAATTTACACTTATTCTGCAAATGGAAGCTGAGACAAAGCTGAGGATGTGGGGCAGAGGAGTTGAAGAACGAAGAAAAGAAGAGACATTGGTAAAATATGAAGAGGTTGGGAAATGATTCCAAGAAAGAAAACCTAATTCTAGAGAATGTGAAATGTCAAGCAAAGCTTTTGCATTCCTCCAAAAAATAGCAGTGTATTTCCACTCCCTTCCTGTATACTCATAGCTCTATATCTCCAGTGTGAGATCATCAAAGGCACTTCTGCCTCTGACTGCTAATCTCACAGATTCAGAGTGAGATTTGGTGGTGTCGCTATGGTGCTGCTCACTGTTCTCTTTGCTGGAGAGGAAGTTGTACCTGAGGACCTGCAGTGCAAGGCTCTCCCTTCTTGTGCTTCATCCATTCTGCTACCCATATCATTAACCCACCAGCCATAAGGGGTGTAGCTCTGACATGAGGAAGCAAATCTCTGCCTTTACTAAGAGCAACAGGGTAGTAATGTGGAAAAGATCAGCTGCGGAGAGCCTACAGGCATATCCTGTGAACAGTCCTTTGTCCTCTGATGGCCTTTTCGGGCACAGACTCCACAGTGCTGGTGCTCTTTAAGCGTTGGAGAACTAGAACATGAGGAAGCAAAGTCCCACCTCTACCAAGATGGGCCACCTCCACAAAGCACAGTACAGAACAAGGCATTGTAACCCAGTAATGGGGAAAAGATCAGCTGCGGAGAGCCTACAGGCAATCCTGTTAATAGTCCTCTGTTCTCTGATGGCCTTTTCGGGGACAGCCTCCACAGTGCTGGTCCTCTTTATGAGTTGGAGAACTAGTACATGAGGAAACAAAGTCCCGCCTCTACCAAGATGGGCCACCTCCACAAAGTGACAGTAGAGAGTCAGAATAACGAGGCAGAATAACCCAGTAATGGGGAAAAGATCAGCTGTGGAGAGCCTACAGGCAATCCTGTTAATAATCCTCTGTTCTCTGATGGCCTTTTCTGGGACAGCCTTCACAGTTCTGATCCTCTTTACGAGTTGGAGAACTAGTACATGAGGTAACAAAGTCCCACCTCTACCAAGATGGGCCACCTCCACAAAGTGACAGTAGAGAACAAGGCAGAATAACCCAGTAATGGGGAAAAGATCAGCTGTGGAGAGCCAACAGGCAATCCCTTTGAAAAGTCCTCTGATGGCTTTTTCGGCCACAGCCTCCACAGTACTGGTCCCCTTTAAGGGTTAGAGAACTGGTACATGAGGAAGCAAAGCCCCTCCTCTACCAAGATGGTCACCTCTACAATGCGTCAGCACAGAACAAGGTATAATAACCCAGTAATGGGGAAAAAATCAGCCGCGGAAAGCCTACACACAATCCTGTGAATAGTCCTCTGATTGTCTTTTCGGGGACAGCTTCCACAATACAGGTCCTCTTTAAGGGTTGGAGAACTAGCACATGAGGAAGCAAAGCCCCACCTCTAACACAATGGCTACCTCCACAAAGTGACAGTAGAGAACAAGGCATAGAAACACAATAACATGGAAAAGATCAGCAGCGGAGAGCCTACAGGCAATCCTGTGAATAGTCTTTTGTGCTCTGATGGCCTTTTCGGGCACAGCCTCCACAGTACAGGTCCTCTAAGCATTGGATGACTGGTACATCCTCTAACTAACATCTACACTTATTCTGCAAATGGAAGCTGAGGCGAGGCTGAGGATGTGGATGCAGACGAGTTGAAGAACAAAGAAAAGAAGAGATATAAAAAAATATCAAGAGGTCGGGATATAATTCAGAGCGCAGAAATCAAATTTTAGAGAACTAAAATGCCATGCCAAGCTAACAAATGTCCGATTTCATGCAAATGAACAAACGCACAAGTCTACATTTTCACCGACTCATCCTGGATTTTTCCTGTTTACAAAGAGCGCTCTATGACCCAAAAGCATACAATTTAGTTAGCGTCAAGGAAAGTGCTAGGCGTGGCCGACCGCAACGCAAACGTTGGTTATAATCATTTTGTTCTTTTAGTGAAGTACAAAGAATATATTCTGGTCTGATATCAGTACAAAACCACTTTATCAAAATAAGAGTTTTATACTTATGTGAACTTTGAGTGCCGGAGAGCGAAGCCGGACTCCTGGCGTTTTATCAATATTCCCCACCATGGGGGCTAGAGTGGCGTGAGCGGACGCCACTGCATATACCTTTGCAGAGAGATATATGGAAGATCTATGTGTTAGTTTAACCTCTTCCCGCTGACATGGAGCATATATGCAGCCTCTCGGTGGGTGGGCTTTAACGCTGAGCGCCCGCACATATGTGTCTATCTGTAAACAAGTTACTGTGCTGAGAGCGTGCTCACTGCATGCTCCCAGTACAGCAACTAACATGTGACAATGCATACTTGTGATCAGGAGCTTTCCAGTCATGTTACCACTGTGACAGACAATCACAGTGGTCACATGATCGGACTACCCACCTCTGCCTCCCGATGTTCAGACCTACCTCTGCCTCCCAGTGTTTCTGATCCGCCTTTGCCGCCCGACGTTTCAGATCCGCCTCTGCCTCCCGGAGCTTCCGATCTGCCTCTGCCTCTCGGCATTTAGATCCGCTTCTGCCTCTCGGCATTTAGATCCGCCTCTGCCTCTCGGCGTTTCAGATCCGCCTCTGCCTCTCGGCATTTAGATCCGCTTCTGCCTCTCGGCATTTAGATCCGCCTCTGCCTCTCGGCATTTAGATTCGCCTCTGCCTCTCGGCGTTTCAGATCCGCCTCTGCCTCTCGGCATTTAGATCCGCCTCTGCCTCTCGGCATTTAGATCCGCCTTTGCCTCACGGCATTTAGATCTGCCTCTGCCTCTCATCGTTTCAGATCCGCCTCTGCCTCTCGGCATTTAGATCCGCCTCTGCCTCTCAGCATTTAGATCCGCCTCCGCCTCTGCCTCTCGGCATTTAGATTCGCCTCTGCCTCTCGGCATTTAGATCCGCCTTTGCCTCACGGCATTTAGATTTGCCTCTGCCTCTCGTTTCAGATCCGCCTCTGCCTCTCGGCATTTAGATCCGCCTCTGCCTCTCGGCGTTTCAGATCCGCCTCTGCCTCTCAGCGTTTCAGATCCGCCTCTGCCTCTCGGCATTTAGATCCGCCTCTGCCTCTCGGCATTTAGATCCGCCTTTGCCTCACGGCATTTAGATCTGCCTCTGCCTCTCATCGTTTCAGATCCGCCTCTGCCTCTCGGCATTTAGATCCGCCTCTGCCTCTCAGCATTTAGATCCGCCTCCGCCTCTGCCTCTCGGCATTTAGATTCGCCTCTGCCTCTCGGCGTTTCAGATCCGCCTCTGCCTCTCGGCATTTAGATCCGCCTCTGCCTCTCAGCATTTAGATCCGCCTCCGCCTCTGCCTCTCGGCATTTAGATTCGCCTCTGCCTCTCGGCGTTTCAGATCCGCCTCTGCCTCTCGACATTTAGATCCGCCTCTGCCTCTCGGCATTTAGATCCGCCTCTGCCTCTCGGCATTTAGATCCGCCTTTGCCTCACGGCATTTAGATCTGCCTCTGCCTCTCATCGTTTCAGATCCGCCTCTGCCTCTCGGGATTTAGATCCGCCTCTGCCTCTCGGCGTTTCAGATCCGCCTCTGCCTCTCAGCGTTTAGATCCGCCTCTGCCTCTCGGCGTTTAGATCCGCCTCTGCCTCACGGCATTTAGATCCGTCTCTGCCTCTTGCCATTTAGATCCGCCTCTGAAATGGAGAGATAGAAATCCTCAACACTTTATTTTTTTTTTTTGCTAATAAAGTTGCACCTATGTGCATGGTGCTGTGATACCACGCAGCTTGGTGCATGCAAAGGCACACTGCGGGGGGCGAAGCCTTGGGGTGCCATTAAGAATTAATGGCACTCCCGCATGTCTTCTACAGTGCATTTCTCTGTGGGTGGGGAAGGTGTGCGATTTTGCACATGTCTCCCAGCCGCAAAAATGTAAACCCCAGACTAAGGCCGCTTTCACGCTTTTGCTCTCTGAAGAGTAACCTGCGGGGTGCAGGGCGCTTGACAATCGCTAGACAAAAGACAGCTTGGCGGGGAATTTGCTTTTCTGGGTGGTGGCCATATGACGTCCGCGGCTGCGCTGCACAGTGGATGACAGATTAGTGTACTGGGCTGCTGCTGGTATCATGTGATTGCTGTGACCAATCACAGCAAATCACATGACAATTGTACACAGTGGATGGCTTCCATTCATTGTGTACTACTGTGCTGCTCAGTGTGATTGGTCAGTGATCACATGATACAGACAGGGCCAATCACAACCGATCTGCACCATGTGATTAGCTATAAGCCCATACGTAACAGCAAATCACAACAATGCACAATGAATGAATAGAATACATTTCATTTAGTAAAAATGGTTGTTTATACCCGTTTTAATCACTGTTATCAGCAACCATAATGCGTAAAAAAAAATATATATATATATCTTCATAACCTCCCCAGAGTAGTACAGTGTTTAGCACTGTGTTGCTCTAGTCACAGTATACAGAAAAAAAAAATCTTAAGAAAATGTAATCAAAAATATTTTTAAAAAATTTTTAAAAATGATTAAACATTTTTTTTTTTTTTTTTTAACATACTGTCACCAGTCAGTGTCCCTGATCACCACCACAACAGTTATATGATGCCGCTGTACTGCACTGGTGACACTTACGTAAAAAAAATAATAAAATCGTGGAAAGAAAAAATGTTTTTTCCTTCATATTCCAAAAAATTGTGACGAAAAATTACAACTTCATAATACACACTGATTTTAGGGTTATTTTCACCAAAGAAATGTGACAGAATACATTTTGACCTACGTATATGAAGAATTATTATTTATTTGTTTGCAAAATTTTATAACCGACATCCATTCAGAATGGATAGAAAACTGGCTAAAAGACAGAATTCAGAGAGTAGAGGTTAATAATTCTTACTCTGAATGGTCTAAGGTTATCAGTGGTGTACCCCAAGGTTCAGTGCTGGGACCCTTACTTTTTAATATATTTATAAATGATATAGGGCCTGGGATTAAAAGTAACATTTCTGTCTTTGCAGATGACACCAAGCTATGCAGTAGAATAATGTCCTTACAGAATGTCTCCAATTTACAAGCCGACCTCAATGCTCTGTCTAGTTGGGCAACTATGTGGCAAATGAGATTTAATGTTGATAAATATAAAGTTCTGCACTTGGGGGCTAAGAATATACATCATACATACTAGGGGGAGTACAACTGGAGGGATCCATGGTGGAGAAGGATCTGGGGGTTTTGGTAGATCATAAGCTTAATCATAGCATGCAATACCAAGCCATGGTTTCCAAAGCGAGCAAAGTCCTTTGTATAAGAGAGGTATGGACTCCAGAGAGAGAGACATCATCTGTACAAATCATTAGTAAGACCTCATCTGGAATATGCAGTTCAGTTTTGGGCTCCAGTTCTCAAAAAGGATATCGGGGAACTGGAGAAAGTGCAGAGAAGGGCAACCAAACTGATAAGAGGCATGGAGGAGCTCAGCTATGAGGAAAGATTAGAGGAACTGAATTTATTTACTCTTGAGAGGAGGAGAATAAGGGGGGATATGATCAACATGTATAAATATATAAGGGGTCCATATAGTAAACTTGGTGTTGAGTTATTCACTTTAAGGTCATCACAGAGGACAAGGGGGCACTCTTTACATCTAGGAGGAAAAAAAGAGGACAAGGGGGCTCTCTTTACATCTAGGAGGAAAAAAAGATTTCATCTCCAACTATGAAAAGGTTTCTGCACAGTAAGAGCTGTGAAAATGTGGAATAGACTCCCTCCAGAGGTGGATCTGGCCAGCTCATTAGATTACTTCAAAAAAGGCCTGGATTCTTTCCTAAATGTACAGAATATAACTGGGTACTGACATTTATAGGTAAGGTTGATCCAGGGAAAATATGATTGCCTCTCAGGGGATCTGGAAGGAATTTTTTCCCCTGCTGTAGCAAATTGGAGCATGCCTTGGCGGGGGTTTTTTGCCTTCCTCTGGATCAACTGTGGGTGAAGGATTGTGTTTATGGGATTGTATTATTATTTTTTTTTTTTTTTGGTTGAACTAGATGGACTTGTGTCTTTTTTCAACCTGACCAACTATGTATCTATGTAACATCTTCCCAAATGCTTGCAGCTCCCTCAAATGCCAGGGCCCATAGCCGGTAGGCAAGAGGCTAGCATTCAGTCCCCTCCAAAAGCCTCTGTCCCGGGTGAGTCTATCACAGGCCTGTTTCGGTCTCTGTGCCTGCAAAAGTCAAAAGTTTTGGGGATCCACTTTGCTGAAAGCTTTCTCATTTCCAAGTCGTTGTGGATATGGCACCAACTCTCTCACGGGATATTCCCACATATGTAGCAAAACTTTTGGCTGATATTTGGCGGTCCTCCATGATCATGTCATGGATGGCTTTCACATTTGTAGGCGCAAAGACAGAAACAGGGCTTTCCACTGGGTTTCTCACTTTCAACGCCGAAATGGCCAGTTTTAAAAATTGGCAACCCGACGTTTAACTGTTGCATACGAAGGGCCACTGTCACCCAAAGTTTGTGACATTTTATCATGGATCTGCTTCGCACCTTTCCCTTTAAGAAACAGGAACTTGGTTATGGTCCTATGCTCTTCCACATTTAATTTTTCTGGAGGTGCTGCCATGTTCACTTTGGACCTGAAATAGAAAGGTAACATTAAATAACAAGAACCAAGAAATGGGATTCTAGAGGTACCAAAACACAACAATACAGAAAAAAATATATAAAATATATACATTTTTTATTTAGAAACATCTAAAAATTAACATATTGTTGTCAGAAATAACCATACAATACATGAAACAGATGCAACTGATTGGATCTCTACATGTTTCGCCAAACGATGGCTTCCTCAGGAGAACTTTTTTTAGACACTGCATATATGGTCACTGTATGTTAATAAGCATTTAGCAATTAAAATCCAGCAGATATATGTCTCCAAATTCACAGGGATGGACAAAAATGGATAAACTGGTTCCATCCCTGTGAATTTGGACCATATATGCAGTGCCTGACAAAAGTTCTCCCGAGGAAGCCATTGTTTGGGCGAAACGTGTAGAGATCCAATCAGTTGCATCTGTTTCATGTATTGTATGATTATTTCTGACAACAATATGTTGATTTTTAGATTTTTTTTTTTTTTAAATAAAATGTTGCTATTTTTTATATTTTCTTTTGTATTGTGTTGTTTTGGCACCTCTAAAATCCCATTTCTTGGTTCTTGTTATATAATGTTTAAACAAGGGATGGGGTGCTGATGACTCTCAGATATTTAGCACATCTGTTTTTCTGAGAAGGAAAGAGGAGTTAAAATCATAGGTAGTTGATTTTTGCACCATTGAATATCGACAAATTGGCCAGTATACCCTGCAATTTACAGCTTCCTCGCTCAATTTTCTCCGGGTAAGGCTCTATATTTATCAGCACGCCCTCGCAGTTCAACTTTAATAAATACAGTACATGTAATAATGATGACAGGGCTGCATTAATCTTTTATATCTGCCCAGAGTTCTGCTTTACATGGATTTATTTTAATGCCATGGCAAGCACGTACCCAAATTTGATTCGGCCTCTTGCAGCCCAGAAGTGGGGGGTAAATTCCCGAAATGGGACACCAACAGCGATATAAACATGACGCGGCTTCTAATTCTTCCCTACGCCATCCAAAACTAAAAGCAGGATTTGATCAGATACAATTAGTGACACATCCGTACAGACACAGCTCAGCGTGAGATGGATCAATAATCCTCCTGTGCCGGCCGCGTTTGGTAGATGGCGGACCCCGCCTCCCCATTAGGTGAGATTCTGAGAAGTAGGATTTATCGCACTCATTTACGTGTTTATCACCCTCCAGATGCTGCAACACAAGTCCGCTGGAGACAAAAATCTGCATAAAATAGTATCTTTGACTTTGCAGGGTAGAGGTGATCACAGACCCCCCCCCCCCTCCATCCGGCTCTTCTCCATGAAATGCCCATTTATCCTGGAGGTCAGAATCTGTGCAATCATTCTTAAAGCTAAAGTTTAGCTTAAAAATAAAAGCCTCTACAGCTTTAATCTCATCACCTGTTCTGCAGGCAGCTGGATGCTGAAGAAATCTTTAAAGTCAGGAAGAGGACAGGGCATCCTTGTACAAGATTTCTCCAGGGTCCAGAAGTTCAGAATCAGGAAGACACCAGGGCATCCTTGTACAGATGAATTCTCCCTGATTCTGAACTTCTGGATCCTGGAGAAATCTTCTGTGCAAGCATGTCCTGTCGTCTTCAGGATCCAGAAGTTCAGAATCAGGGAGAATTCATCTGTACAAGGATGCCCTGGTGTCTTCCTGATTCTGAACTTCTGGATCCTGAAGACGACAGGACATCCTTGCACAGAAGATTTCTCCAGGATCCAGAAGTTCAGAATCAGGAAGACAACAGGACATCCTTGCACAGAAGATTTCTCCAGGATCCAGAAGTTCAGAATCAGGAAGACAACAGGGCATCCTAGCACAGAAGATTTCTCCAGGATCCAGAAGTTCAGAATCAGGAAGACAACAGGGCACCCTTGTACAGAAGATTTCTCCATGATCCAGAAGACGACAGGGCATCCTTGCACAGAAGATTTCTCCAGGATCCAGAAGTTCAGAATCGGGGAGAAATCTTCTGTACAAGGATGCCCTGGTGTCTTCCTGATTCTGAACTTCTGGATCCTGGAGAAATCTTCTGTGCAAGGATGCCCTGTTGTCTTCCTGATTCTGAACTTCTGGATCCTGGAGAAATCTTCTGTGCAAGGATGCCCTGTTGTCTTCCTGATTCTGAACTTCTGGATCCTGGAGAAATCTTCTGTGCAAGGATGCCCTGTCGTCTTCTGGATCATGGAGAAATCTTCTGAGCAAGGATGCCCTGTCGTCTTCCTGATTCTGAACTTCTGGATCCTGAAGACGACAGGACAACCTTGCACAGAAGATTTCTCCAGGATCCAGAAGTTCAGAATCAGGAAGACAACAGGGCATCCTTGCACAGAAGATTTCTCCAGTATCCAGAAGTTCAGAATCAGGAAGACACCAGGGCATCCTTGTACAGAAGATTTCTCCCCGATTCTGAACTTATGGATCCTGGAGAAATCTTCTGTGCAAGGATGCCCTGTCGTCTTCTGGATCCTGGAGAAATCTTCTGTGCAAGGATGCCCTGTCGTCTTCCTGAATCTGAACTTCTGGATCCTGAAAACGACAGGACATCCTTGCACAGAAGATTTCTCCAGGATCCAGAAGTTCAGAATCAGGAAGACAACAGGGCATCCTTGTACAGAAGATTTCTCCAGGATCCAGAAGTTCAGAATCAGGAAGACACCAGGGCATCATTGCACAGAAGATTTCTCCAGGATCCATAAGTTCAGAATCAGGAAGACACCAGGGCATCCTTGTACAGATGATTTCTCCCCGATTCCGAACTTCTGGATCCTGGAGAAATCTTCTGTGCAAGGATGCCCTGTCGTCTTCCTGATTCTGAACTTCTGGATCCTGGAGAAATTTTCTGTGCAAGGATGTCCTGTCCTCTTCTGAAACATGGAGAAATCTTCTGTGCAAGAATGCCCTGTCGTCTTCCTGATTCTGAACATCTGGATCCTGAAGACGACAGGACATCCTTGCACAGAAGATTTCTCCAGGATCCAGAAGTTCAGAATCAGGAAGACAACAGGGCATCCTTGCACAGAAGATTTCTCCAGCATCCAGAAGTTCAGAATCAGGAAGACGACAGGGCATTCTTGCACAGATGATTTCTCCCCGATTCTGAACTTCTGGATCCTGGAGAAATCTTCTGTGCAAGGATGCCCTTTCATCTTCTGGATCCTGGAGAAATCTTCTGTGCAAGTATGCCCTGTTGTCTTCCTGATTCTGAACTTCTGGATCCTGAAAACGACAGGACATCCTTGCACAGAAGATTTCTCCAGGATCCAGAAGTTGAGAATCAGGAAGACAACAGGACATCCTTGCACAGAAGATTTCTCCAGGATCCAGAAGTTCAGAATCAGGAAGACACCGGGGCATCATTGCATGGAAGATTTCTCCAGGATCCAGAAGTTCAGAATCAGGAAGACGACAAGGCATCATTGCACAGAAGATTTCTCCAGGAGCCAGAAGTTCAGAGTCAGGGAGAGGACAAGGGATCCCTGCAAAAATGATTTCTCCAGGATTCAGAAGTTCAGAGTCAGGTAGAGGACTGGGCATCCTTGCAGTGAAGATTTTTCAAGGACCCAGAAGTTAAAAGTCAGGAAGAAGTAACGTTCTGCATTCTCTGAGAAATCCTCTCAAGGATACCCCATCCTCTTCCTAACTCTGAACTTCTGGATCCTGGAGAAATCTTCACTGCAGGGATGCTCCAGGCTCTTCCAGACTATGAACTTCTGGATCCTGGACAAACCTGTGCAGGGATGCCCTGTCCTCTTCCTGACTATGAACTTCTGGATCCTAGAGAATTTGTCTGTGTAGTGATGTCCTGTCCTCTTCACTGCAAGGATGCCCTATCATGTTCCTGACTTTGAACTTCTGGATCCTGAAGAAATCATCTGTGCAAGGATGCCCCATTTTCTGCCTGTCACTAAACTTCAGGATCCTGGAGAAATCATCTGTTCAGGGATGCCCCATCCTCTTCCTGTCTCTGAACTTCTAGCACTGCAGTGGTTTCTGCTTTGGGTCTTCAGGCAGAACAATAGTGCAGATTGTCCAATGGGGACCCAACCCCCTCCTCCATTGAGAGACCTTCGTTCATTATTTACATTGCTTGTAACACGATCTGTGGATGGGGGGGGGGGGGGGAATCCTGTGACGGATCAGACTCTCCCGCATTCAGATAGAGCCCAACTCATCTCGTAGCTGGAAGATGTCCAGCATCACCTAGCCCCTTCCTCCTCAGCCTGGCTGTCCCTGGCCCGCCCCTTTCGTTTATTGGATTTCAGTTCTGTCAATCACGGAGGCTCAGCATCACATGTGGGCGTTATCTACGGAGGCCAGTATGCAAATGAGGGGTGCCTAGAAACAGCCACTTCGCCAGAGTGACCCATCAAGGCATTTTAATAATTTGCATAACTCCTCCCAGGAGCCAGCCCACTGCTTGCATCAGGACTGAGGGCTCTTAAGAGGAGTACTGAGGCCGGGTGCTGTAATTTTCTAACGGCGGGATGTGCAACATCCCGCCGACTCCTCCCACCAGCCATGATCTGCCCTCATTGCATAAAGAAGCACATAGACCTAGTGATGACACCACTGGGTCTAAAATAAATAATAAAAATGGAAAGGTTTCATTTATTAATATCGTTAGCATATTGATGAGGGAGGGGAACCAGTTAAGGCATATTATAACCTAGTAAAATAACGTTCCTACTGGTTCTCTTGCAGTTTCTGTAGAAAATAGAAGGTTCTGAGCGCTCACATCATGTTATCAGGAAATACAGCCTTCCTTCACTTATCACAACCATCCATTAGGGTAAAGAGCATGTGAGCGATCTTATATTGCCGTCTCTTCCCCTACGTCGCGCGGATGTGCTCGCTGTCTCCATAACGCGTGTAAAGCCTCCACGATTGGTTATTTATGTTCCGCCAGAAAGCGGCGAGCATTATAAAGTTTGTTCCCTGTGGTGCATTTGTGTGAAGTGTATTAAAATGTCAGGCCATACCTCAAGCTGATGTGTTTTATATGTTGTTTAGTCTTCTCCGCACTCCCTCGGGTAAACCTAACAGTGTTTAACGTAATAGCATCTGCTTACTTGACAGCTCCAGGTATCTTTTAATAGGACCATATATCAATCTTACAAGGTATTCCGCCAATGACACCTCGCCGTACAGAAATCTTTACATCGCGTATTGCTCTGATAGTCAATAGTGACTTGGATGGTTCGCGTACCCTGGTAGATGTGCGCATGGCGATAAATGGAACGTGTAGAGTGATCTGTAGGATGACCTCGCCATAAAACGCACATACGCGATTTATCAATGACTGACGGGGTTCATTTTACAATCCGCTTGCATCAGTCAGCTTCACGGATAACTTAGATTAAACCGAACAATACAAATGGACCATCTGCTTTAGACATGGAGGCCCCTCCCTTATAACCATCCTCGGCTCGACAATTTATCAGTCACCACTCAATGGTGGCAATCAGTGGTCAATGGATGTCCTAAAGGGTCATTCCACCCAATGCCAATAAGCATTGTTCAATGGAGGTCTTAAAAGGGTCATTCCACCCTATACAGATAATCAGTGGTCAAATGGATATCCTTAAGGGTCATTCCAACCAATGCCGATAATCATTGTTCTATGGATGTCTTAAATGGTCATTCCACCCAATGTTGATAATCAGTGTTCAATGGGTGACTTAAAGGGTTATTCCACCCAATGTTTATATTCACTGGTCAATGGAGGTCTTTAAAGGTCATTCCACCCAAAGCCGATAATTAGTGGTCAATGGACGTGGGCGCTCCACCCCCTTATAACCATCCTCAGCTCGCTGATTTATCAGTCACCACCCAATGGTGACAATCAGTAATCAATGGAGATCTTAAAGGGTCATTCCACCCAATGCCAATAAGCAGTGTTCAATGGAGGTCTTCAAGGGTCATTCCACCCTGTGCCGATAATCAGTGGTCAAATGGATGTCCTTAAGGGTCATTCCACCCAACGCTGATAATCAGTGTGTAAATCGAGGTCTTAAAGGGTCATTCCACCCAATGCCAATAAGCAGTGTTAAGCAGTGTTCAGAGGAGCTCCTAAAGGTTCATTCCACCTAATGCTGATAATCAGTGTTAAGTGGATGTCTTAAAGGGTCATTCCACCTAATTCTGATAATCCGTGGTCAATGGGTGTCTTAAAGGGTCTTTCCACCCAATGTTGATAATCAGTGTTCAATGGAAGTCTTAAAGGGTGATTCCACCCGATGCCGATAATCCATGGTCAATGGGTGTCTTACACTTCGCACACATTGTTCACCATGGTGTCTCTTTGTGGAGGCAGCTATATTGGTAGAGACAGGGCTTTGCTTCCTCATGTCAGATCTGGCCCGTTAATGACTGGTGGGGTAATGATCAAGCAGCAGGAGAGGAGAAGGAATCACAGAACAGATGAAGCAGAAACAGGCATATCCCTACACTGCAGTTCATCTGGTGAAGCTTCCCCTCCAGCAAGGAGAACAAAAAGCCGCCCTGGAGTCACATCACTAACACCCCCTCTCACAGTCTCATAAGGAAACATGCACAGCTGAGGCTGCCAATCACCTACTGTGTGCTGGAGGGGCCTTCTACCGGGATTGTCTCCGGTCGACATCCTGGATCTTAATTCACTTGAGACTATTAGAAGGGACTGAGAAAGAAGACAGTAATCACACTAAGTGCCTTGGATTGAGGAAAGTACACACTATAGAGGGGGGGTGTCCAACTCAATTTTTATTGTGGGCGACATCAACATTATGGTTGCCCATAAAGGGCCTATCTATAAGACTATATAAATGTATCTACTCTTTATCATATTAAATAATTGCCTCTGCATTCAAATATTACAGGTTTTAGCAATAACTTAAGCTGTGAAGGTCAGGTGCAGGAGGCCGGCATGGAGCACACTCACACTCCTGTAGCAGATGAAGCAAGTCTGAAAAGGAGGGTTGCACACTACTGGTATCATCCACAAGAGCTGGGAAGCAGAAAGTGCAGGGTCTGGAGGAGGACCATAGGAGCCCTGGAGTCAGCTGCCAGAGTCTGCTGAATGCTGAGACCAGGGAAGGCAGAGATGAGGGGGGGGGGCAGGTGCTGCACAGTGAGGGACAGGATCTGTAGGAGGGAGTTCTGTTGTCCTCTCTGCTGCCGACTGGTGGAGGCAGAGACAAGGAGAGGTGCGAGGGCCACAGGAAATGGCCTGGCGGACCGGAGACCTTGTGTTTGACACAAGTGCTATAGAAGGATATGCTTTGTTCATTTTTTCATCTCAGAGGTTTACAGACACTTCAAGATCTGATTCAGAGGGCTTATGGTGGGCATCACCAGCGTGGGCGATGAGAGCAGGAAGGAGGCGGGGGCAGTGGCACAGTGTCTGTAGAGAATGACGAGAGTTAGCGACAAATGTTACAAATCTTTTTTACATCTTTTTACATCTTTCTTATACATTTCATCTTCCACCATGCATTGGCTGCAAGTAATTAGTACGCGGGGTGAACCAGTAGCGTTCTGTAACTCCTAATTAGATAATGTTGCAATACTTAAACCCCGTAACCTAAAAAAAGAAGTTCCATTTGTTTGACTTAATCAGTTCAGATCTCAGAACTTGCTTGTTTGATCTCACTCAGCTCATCAGCTCCTGGAAGTTTCTTTTTATGTCGGAATATCCCATCATTCCAATCTTCCAGCCGATACCCCTATGGTAAGATCCTCATCAGTGAGTCTGGAGAACATCAGAACGCCTTGCTGTTCTTTTTTTTTTTTTTTTTTTTACCAAGTCTGTTTTCCTGATTCCCTCTTCTTGAAATCTCTGTACCCTCCATCCTTCATGAACGGGAGTCGCGGGGGAAATGCCGCGCCACCTTAACCAGCAGTTCTGTCTCAGGCTATTAAATGTTCTGCATTTTACAGCTTTACACGGCACACATACAAAAGCTATGTGTCAGAATATTCAGATTCTCATTGTGCTTAAAAGGACCCCATGAAAGTGTCCCAGCGGATATCCCAGATGAATAAAAGATTTCCTAAAGTGGATCTTAATTCACTTGTGACTGAGACGGAAAAAAAAAAAAAAAACGATAAAACAACTCGAAGACAAGCAGGCTGACAGGCGTCAGTTCACGGCACTCAGCAGCTCGACGTCTGAATGTCATTTTTTTTTATTTTTGATTATTCGCACAGGAAACTTTTCCTTAAAGTAACCTCTGAAGTCATTCTAGAAAGGGGTAACCTCAGGGATCTCCGAGCACATGTCACCGGAGAAAAAGACGGCTTTACAGGATAAGAAGACCCAAACAAAAAGTCTGAGAATTTATGGAGGACTTTTTTCGGGGCAATTACTGTGGAGGACCCTCCTAGTTGCTAGTGTAGGTCAACTTAGTTTGGCTCCCCTGTAGGCAGAGGAGTGGGGGTTCATTTGTTTTTGGACTGTGCCGTGCTTCAAAGGCTGTGGATCTGTTACTGAGCCTGGCAAATAACAAATTCACAATCACAACCAGTAAAGATGAAACCGCCATCAAGAATAAAGGCTATATGGACTTTTAATTGATTTGGCACTTGGTTCCTTCCATTCCCGACAATGGTGATCGAGACACAGGTCCATGGAGGTCCTATGGTACTGGATAAGAACATAGCTTGTGTTGAACTGTAGTCTAGTGACTGTACTGGCACATCCTGAATGACTATTCACCAAAAAAAGAAGGAGGAACCCACTATGGGACTTTAAGGGCAGTAGATAGAGCGTAACCAAAGTGTATAAACAACGTATAAATTTTATTACAAATGATTAAAACAATTTTGTCCATCAATTCATAGGTATTGAATAAAAACAACAAACCATCATAGAACAATCAATGTACAATATTATACAATACTCTGAAATAGAAGGTAGGTGGCCCTAGGTGGTCAGTCTCATATAAACATGGAATTAATCGTACATTGGGGTTCACCAAAACGACTCCTCCTCCCAACGTGTTTCGGAACCCCCCCTTTTTTTTTTTTTGATCATAACAGAGATGGAAATGTGTGACCCTACCGATCCTATGGTACTGGAAAAGAACTTGGCTAGTGTTGAACTGTAGTCTAGTGACTGTACTGCCACATCGTGAATGACTATTCACCAAAAAAAGAAGGAGGAACCCACTATGGGACTTTAAGGGCAGTAGATAGAGCGTAACCAAAGTGTATAAACGACGTATACATTTTATTACAAATGATTAAAACAATTTTGTGCATGAATTCATAGGTATTGGATAAAAACAACGAACCATCATAGAACAAGCAATGTACAATATTATACAATACTCTGAAATAGAAGGTAGGTGGCCCTAGGTGGTCAGTCTCATATAAACATGGAATTAATCGTACATTGGGGTTCACTAAAACGACTCCTCCTCCCAACATGTTTCGGAACCCCCCCTTTTTTTTTTTGATCATAACAGAGATGGACCCTACCGAGCCACAATTTCATTTAAAGTCCCAAGGGATGGAAGAACTGGCCTTACCAGGTCATGCCTTCATTTAAAGTCCCTCAAACCAGTTTCGCTATTAATACATAAAACAATAGGGAAATAACATACACGCCCCTATATATAAAAGCAATGGTGTATATACACAACATGTCAAACGGAGATGTTACATTGAAGTAGCCAACATGTTTTGCGGTCAATGTATCCGCTTCTTCAGGGCTTGCTTGCTTCGTAACTAACTCAGAATCTTTAAGCCATCCGGGGCATCCGGATTAGGGGGAGACCAAAAGGAACCCACAGCATGGGTAAAGACCACACAGCACAAAGAACACCCTCAATCACTGATTTAATATACTCCTCACTTATGATAGAGAATAGATGAGGCTCCATAAAGGGTTTGATTCACTCCCCACATATACATGGTGGGTCCTGTAATAGAATGTATAAACAGCTGACTCCATCTTAGATTCCCCTACATTTTACATAAAGTATAAATGAACTTTTTGTGTGTGTAAGTTTTGCCATGGTCAGTTTGGACTAGAAGTTTGCATAGAACCACACCCTATGAGATATCGTGGTTAAGCTGAATCTGTGTCAGCAAGTCATCAGCTATTTCTTGTTATCTAGTCAAGCAGCCTAATGCCCCGTACACACGATTGGAAATGCCACCAGCAAAACTCCGATGAGAGCTTTTGGTCGGAAAATGCGGCCGTGTGTATTCTCCATCGGACTTTTGCTGGCGGAATTCTAGCCAGCAAAAGATTGAGAGCAGGTTCTCTATTTTTCGGTCGGAAAAAGTTCCTATCCGAAAAAGGGATCGTCTGTATGCAATTCGGACGCGCAAAAAATCACGCATGCTCAGAAACAATTCGACGCATGCTCGGAAGCATTGAACTTCATTTTCTCGGCTCGTCATAGTGTTGTACGTCACCACGTTCTTGACGGCCGAAAGTTCAGAGAACTTTTGTGTGACCGTGTGTATGCAAGACCGGCTTGAGCGGAATCCTGTCGGAAAACCCATCATATCTTTTTCCGACCAAAATCCTGATCGTATGTACACGCCATACCTCTTGATAAGAAAGTACTGAGTGTAAAGTTTGAATAATCCTTAGACATGTATTTTTACTGGTATATATACTACTGTTGTATTCAATAAAGTCAGAAATCTTATGAACACACACTCAAGCCTGTTTCCCGTGTCTCATTTGGTCTCTCACGGATCCGAGGGTCCTGGTGGTCTGCCTGCATAAACCAGGGTGGTCTTCAAGGTGTATAATTCCTTTCAGGTCCATCATCATCGGTTGATAATCCCGTCCCAAGAGGTATTGTGTATATAGTTATCAAATAAGATCCCTCATGTGAGGGATGTAGAAAACAGAGTGTTGTCCTTCTGTGGAAACCACCTAATGTGGAAACAATCTGGGTCTCCTGAGGACCCCGCACAACAGCGCTGCATAAATAATACCATATAAGGTGGATACAGTGTTATTACAGGTGGTTATATTGTTATTAGAAGGTGGTTATATTGTTATTAGAAGGTGGTTACATTGTTATTACAGGTGGTGACATTGTTGGGTGTCTTATGCCCCGTACACACGGTCGGACTTTCCGTCGTAAAATGTGCGTTCGGAGCTTGTTGTCGTAAGCTCCGACCGTGCTTAGGCTCCGTCAGACAGTTTCCATCGGAATTTCCGTCGCACAAAGTTTGAGATCTGGTTCTCAAATTTTCCCACAACAAAATCCGTTTGCGCAAATTCCGATCGTGTGTACACAATTCCGACGCACAAAGTGCCACGCGTGCTCGGAAATCAAGCAAAAGAGCCGCACTGGCTATTGAACTTCATTTTTCTCGGCTCATCGTACGTCTTGTACGTCACCGCGTTCTTGACGTTCGGAAATTTCCGACCAACTTGGTGTGACCGTGCGTATGCAAGACAAGTTTGAGCCAACATCCGTCGGGAAAAAAAAACATGGATTTTGTTGTCGGAATGTCCGATCAACGTCCGATCGTGTGTACGGGGCATAAGTGTCGAAACCAGTTTTCATTTAGGAGTGTTTAGGGGAGGCTTTGCGATTTGCACCTACTTTTGAAAGTCCCCTGGCTACTAAAATATGCTGAAAGTCCACCAGGGGCGGACTGACAACTCATGGGGCCCCCGGGCTATAGGAGAAGATTAGGGGGCCCCCAGGCAATAGGAGAAGATTAGGGGGCCCCTGGGCAATAGGAGATTATGGGGCCCCCAGGCAATAGATTATGGGGCCACACAGTATACACACACACACATACAGTATACACACACACAGACACACAATCTACACACACAGAATACACATACACATACTGAAAAGGTACTGGAGAGGCGGGGCAGCTATAATCTTGGGATTTAAAAAAAAACACAGATTTTTACATACTGTCCCTGGTTTTATTGAGGCTGGCAACCTTGATGGGGCCCCTTAGTGGCATGGGGCCCTCGGGCAGTGCCCGAGTGCCCGAATGGTCAGTCTGCCCCTGAAGTCCACCCACTAAACCACACCAAGGGGCAGTCCACCACCAGAGCATGGGGGAGTGCCATCCACTGGAGGAGTGGAGGATTGGGCGAGTAAAAGTGCTTCTACTCTCTCCCTTGAATAAACAGGCGGCAGTGCAGGTGCAGCTCCTCTGCATGGGAGGATGTTCAAGTTTCCCTGAATAGGGATAAGAAGCGTAAGGCTTTAGAACTGGGAGGATGTTCAAGTTTCCCCGAATAGGGATAAGAAGCGTTAAGGCTTTAGAACTACTTTAACCGTCTTCGAAACCTGTAAATGGAATATTAAATGGCACTCCATGCTTAGTAATACCTTTTGTACCCAACCGGTTGCTCAAACCTTGTGAAAGGCCCTTCAGATCCCACACTTTTTTTTTTTTTTTGGTAATGAAGCTTCCAATGCCGGCAGTCACGGCCATTTCAGATTCTGGTCTGAGATGAGATTAGACGCTGGAAGGGCTTGGGGGAAATCAACATGGTACTGGTGTACTATTATGATTTTTACAGCCTTGCCGGATAATATGCAGAGGCCGTGCGAGGCTGGGAATTGCACACTGAAAGACAAGTATAATAAGGCGAGCCGGAAAACAAAAGGGCCGCCGGTATCTCTGGCTGTTGGTATAATGGCATTTTTTTTTTTTATTTTCTTTTTTTTTGAAGATTGTGAAAACTCAAATTGCTGCAATCTTCGATAGCGGGGATCTTTTTAAACGACAGTAGCTCGAAATGTCAAATCGTTCTCACACTGTGCATCCAGCGGGGCAGATGTTTACAAATTCCAGGTCCACCTGACTTTTAAATCGCGTTTTTTTTTTTTTTTTCCCCGTATCATACAAATAACAAACAGGTGCGAGACAATCCAGCCCGGGTCAGGGGGGTCGCAACACCGATTTCGCTTTGTTCTGGGTAAATCCCGCGCTATATGTTCTCTATCAAATAAGTAGCATAATTTCCGATGAAATTTCCTGAATTGGTTTTATGGATCACGAGTCAGGCGAGATTTTAAAGTCGCGGTGACTACGCGTAAGCGGTCATGTTAATCTGATTTAAATCAGATAGTGTTACTATCTGTGAAGTCCAAATAGAAATTTTTCAACAGTGTAAGATGCTGGATAAAAGTTATTTTGCAGTCTTTAGCGGAGTTTAAAGCAGAGTTCCAGTCATAATTTTTTTTTTCAGTATCCAGCTGCATTAAATATAAAGAACAACCTTTGCGAAAAAATTTTTTTTTTTTTAACTCACCTTTTCAGGTCTGTTGCTAGGGGGTCCCTCGTAATCTGCCTCTTCCTCTCCAAGGTGCCTGACGTCATTTCCCCGCGGCGCCCGTGCTCGCTAGCGCTCCTGGGAGACGTCTGTCATCGTTTCCCAGGAAAGAAAAAACACCACCGCTCCAGGAAGGTCAACCAGGAACAGACATCTCCTCCAGGCTGGAAGTAACAGGTGCCGGCAATGCTTATAATGAAGTAGTAAGAAGAAGTCCTGGACAGCCGCACTCAAAATAATGTTTTACCTTTTATTGAATGATGATCATAAAAGATACATGCCACAGCAGAAAAATGCAGGAAACTGACGCGTTTCACACTGTAGTCAGTGCTACATGCCACAGCAGAAAAATGCAGGAAATCTGACGCGTTTCACACCATAGTCAGTGCTTAATCAAGCCATGATTAAGCACTGACTACAGTGTAAAACGCGTCAGTTTTCCTGCGTTTTTCTTCTGTGGCATGTATCTTTCATGATCATCATTCAATAAAGGTAATTTATTTTATTTTAGGTGCGGCTGCCCAGAACTTCTTCTTACTACTTCATCATTTCCCAGGAGCACTAGCGAGCATGGGGCAGCGCCGAGGGCTGTAAATCGGCGCTACAGCTGCCCTTGAATCGTGCATGAGCGAGAGGTGCACGCTGGCAGCCCAGCGTGCACCTCTACAAAGATATTCCAGGAATATAGGTCAATAAAGGTAAAACATTATTTTTAGTGCGGCTGTCCAGGACTTCTTCTTGTACTTCATCTTTTCCCAGGAGCACTAGTGAGCACAGGGCAGCGCCGAGGGCTGTTATCGGTGCTGTGGCCGCCGTTGAATCGCGCATGCGCGAGAGGTGCACGCTGGCAGCCCAGCGTGCACCTCTACAAAGATACTCCAGGAAGCAATATCGATGTGGGCTTCACAGGCCCACATAAGACCCCTTTCACACTGGGGCGCTTTCAGGCGCTACAGCGTTAAAAATGGCACCTGCAAAGCGCCCTGAAAGGGCCGCTGCTGTGTCTCCAATGTGAAAGCTCCGAGGGCTTTCACACTGGAGCGGTGCGCTGGCAGGACGGTAAAAAAAACAAGTCCTGCTAGCAGCATCTGTGGAGCGTCGAAGGAGCGGTGTATACACCGCTCCTTCACCGCTCCTGCCCATTGAAATCAATGGGGCAGCGTGGCTATACCGCCAGCATAGCGCTGCTGCAGCATCGCTTTGCTGTGGTTTTAACCCTTTCTCTCCTGCTAGTGGCCAAATACCACCGCTAAAACGATGGTAAAGCGGTGCTAAAAATATTGCCGTTTTACCGCCGACGCCGCTCCCGCCCCAGTGTAAAAGGGGCCTTAACGATGGAAGCGGCCACAAACCAAAGAATGCTACATTACAGTAAGAAATTTATATATTTGAAATATATATCTAGATCATTGTATATTATTGTTTTAATTACAGTAGCACTAATACTAGGATCCAAAAAAAAAAAAAAAATTTTCACCGGAACTCCGCTTTAAGATGGCCTTGGTGTGGCAGCTTTCCATAAAGCAGGGGTCTTTCGAAGCAAGGGGGTCACTAGGACTTGAGTAATCTTTGTATATTTTAACTGGAAGGAGCATCAAACACATGCGAGTCCAAATATATACATTACATTGTCAAAAGTATTGGGACACCTGCCTTTACACGCACATGAACTTTAATGTCATCCCAGTGTTAGTCCGTAGGGTTCAATATTGAGTTGGCTCCGCCCTTTCCAGCTATAGGAGCTTCACCTCCTCTGGGAAGGCCGTCCATAAGGTTAGGAGTGTGTCTATGGGAGTGTTTGACCATTCTTCCAGAAGAGCATTTGTGAGGTCAGGCACTGATGTTGGAAGAGAAGGCCTGGCTCGCAGTTCCGCTCTAATTCATCCCAAAGATGTTCTGGTTGAGGTCAGGACTCAAGTTCAGGGTCAAGTTCCTCCACCCCAAACTTGCTCATCCATGTCTTTATGGCCCTTGCTTTGTGCACTGGTGGGCAGTCATGTTAGAACAGGAAGGGGCCGTCCCCAAACTGTTCCCACCAAGTTGGGAGCATGAAATTGTCAAAAATGTCTTGGTATGCTGACGCCTTATAAGTTCTCTTCACTGGAACTAAGGGGCCAAGCCCAACCCCTGAAAAACAACCCCCACACCATAATCCCCCCTCCACCAAATGGTTTGGACCAGTGCACAAAGCAAGGTCCATAAAGACATGGATGAGTGAGTTTGGGGTGGAGGAACTTGACTGGCCTGCACAGAGTCCTGACCTCAACCCCGATAGAACACCTTTGGGATGAATTAGAGCAGAGACTGTGAGTCAGGCCTTCTCATCCAAAATCAGTGCCTGACCTCACAAATGTGCCTCTGGAAGAATGGTCAAACATTCCCATAGACACACGCCTAAACCTTTTATCCTAAATACTTTTGACAATATAGTGTATTTTAATAATCCATAAATGACATAAGTATAACCACAAGAAGCCAAGAGGTTTTGGGGGTTAAAAAAAATCTCCCTTCATCTGGGCTCTAACGTCTATCATAGTATCTTCCGGATTCAATGCCGGGACAAGGTAATTCAAGTGCCTTAGGGATAAACTTCACCTCCCTTTTCCATAATAATAATAAGAGAGGTGGTATTAGGAAAAGATCGGGGGGTTGAGGTGGAATGGAGGTGCTGTGACTTGGAGGGGCGAGGGTGCATGGCACAGAGGCCGTGTAATGAAATGAGGACAGATAGATAGGAGGCAAGTTCTCTGACCAGGTAGGGTTATGGTGACCAACATAACCTCTACATTACTGGTGACCCACATAACCTCTACATTACTGGTGACCTCATACTGGTGACCAACATAACCTCTACATTACTGGTGACCCCATACTGGTGACCAACATAATCTTTACATTACTGGTGACCCCATACTGGTGACCAACATAACCTCTACATTACTGGTGACCCCATACTGGTGACCAACATAACCTCTACAATACTGGTGACCCCATACTGGTGACCAACATAACCTCTACATTACTGGTGACCCCATACTGGTGACCAACATAACCTTTACATTACTGGTGACCCCATACTGGTGGCCAACATAACCTCTACATTACTGGTGACCCCATACTGGTGACCAACATAACCTCTACATTACTGGTGACCCCATACTGGTGACCAACATAACCTCTACATTACTGGGGACCCCATACTGGTGACCAACATAACCTTTACATTACTGGTGACCCTATTCTGGTGTCCAACATAACCTCTACACTACTGGTGACCCCATACTGGTGACCAACATAACGTCTACATTACTGGTGACCAACATAACCTCTACATTACTGGTGACCCCATACTGGTGGCCAACATAACCTCTACATTACTGGTGACCCCATACTGGTGGCCAACATAACCTCTACATTACTGGTGACCCCATACTGGTGGCCAACATAACCTCTACATTACTGGTGACCCCATACTGGTGGCCAACATAACCTCTACATTACTGGTGACCCCATACTGGTGACAACATAACCTCTACATTACTGGTGACCCTATACTGGTGGCCAACATAACCTCTACATTACTGGTGACCCCATACTGGTGACCAACATAACCTCTACATTACTGGTGACCCCATACTGGTGTCCAACATAACCTCTACATTACTGGTGACCCCATACTGGTGGCCAACATAACCGCTACATTACTGGTGACCCCATACTGGTGGCCAACATAACCTCTACATTACTGGTGACCCCATACTGGTGGCCAACATAACCTCCACATTACTGGTGACCAACATAACCTCTACATTACTGGTGACCCCATACTGGTGGCCAACATAACGTCTACATTACTGGTGACCCCATACTGGTGACCAACATAACCTCTACAATACTGGTGACCCCATACTGGTGACCAACATAACCTTTACATTACTGGTAACCCCATACTGGTGATCAACATAACCTCTACACTACTGGTGACCCCATACTGGTGACCAACATAACCTCTACATTACTGGTGACCCCATACTGGTGACCAACATAACCTCTACATTACTGGTGACCCCATACTGGTGACCAACATAACCTTTACATTACTGGTGACCCCATACTGGTGACCAACATAACCTCTACATTACTGGTGACCCCATACTGGTGACCAACATAATCTCTACATTACTGGTGACCCCATACTGGTGACCAACATAACCTCTACATTACTGGTGACCCCATACTGGTGACCAACATAACCTTTACATTACTGGTGACTCTATTCTGGTGTCCAACATAATCTCTACATTACTGGTGACCCCATACTGGTGACCAACATAACCTCTACAATACTGGTGACCCCATACTGGTGACCAACATAACCTCTACATTACTGGTGACCCCATACTGGTGACCAACATAACCTTTACATTACTGGTGACCCCATACTGGTGGCCAACATAACCTCTACATTACTGGTGACCCCATACTGGTGACCAACATAACCTCTACATTACTGGTGACCCCATACTGGTGACCAACATAACCTCTACATTACTGGGGACCCCATACTGGTGACCAACATAACCTTTACATTACTGGTGACCCTATTCTGGTGTCCAACATAACCTCTACACTACTGGTGACCCCATACTGGTGACCAACATAACGTCTACATTACTGGTGACCAACATAACCTCTACATTACTGGTGACCCCATACTGGTGGCCAACATAACCTCTACATTACTGGTGACCCCATACTGGTGGCCAACATAACCTCTACATTACTGGTGACCCCATACTGGTGGCCAACATAACCTCTACATTACTGGTGACCCCATACTGGTGGCCAACATAACCTCTACATTACTGGTGACCCCATACTGGTGACAACATAACCTCTACATTACTGGTGACCCTATACTGGTGGCCAACATAACCTCTACATTACTGGTGACCCCATACTGGTGACCAACATAACCTCTACATTACTGGTGACCCCATACTGGTGTCCAACATAACCTCTACATTACTGGTGACCCCATACTGGTGGCCAACATAACCGCTACATTACTGGTGACCCCATACTGGTGGCCAACATAACCTCTACATTACTGGTGACCCCATACTGGTGGCCAACATAACCTCCACATTACTGGTGACCAACATAACCTCTACATTACTGGTGACCCCATACTGGTGGCCAACATAACGTCTACATTACTGGTGACCCCATACTGGTGACCAACATAACCTCTACAATACTGGTGACCCCATACTGGTGACCAACATAACCTTTACATTACTGGTAACCCCATACTGGTGATCAACATAACCTCTACACTACTGGTGACCCCATACTGGTGACCAACATAACCTCTACATTACTGGTGACCCCATACTGGTGACCAACATAACCTCTACATTACTGGTGACCCCATACTGGTGACCAACATAACCTTTACATTACTGGTGACCCCATACTGGTGACCAACATAACCTCTACATTACTGGTGACCCCATACTGGTGACCAACATAATCTCTACATTACTGGTGACCCCATACTGGTGACCAACATAACCTCTACATTACTGGTGACCCCATACTGGTGACCAACATAACCTTTACATTACTGGTGACCCTATTCTGGTGTCCAACATAATCTCTACATTACTGGTGACCCCATACTGGTGACCAACATAACCTCTACACTACTGGTGACCCCATACTGGTGGTGACCAACATAACCTCTACATTACTGGTGACCCCACAAAGTTTACAACCTTCAAGATCATTCTGATTAATAGTAGTAGGCTAGAAAGAATCAAAATACAATGTGGAAATGCAGATATGATTTGATATTTTGACTGTAGAGGCATTTTATGATCAGCGACAATTTTATCAGAGATGTTGCAAGCAATACAAAACTAATACAACATATATTGCATTACTGATCATTGACGTGTTGTCATTTTTTGCTTCTTATGTTTTGGCCAAAAATAGAAAATCTGCCTACTCTTCCTTGCTCAGCAGTAATCACCACATGCCATTTTCCTCTTTGTAAGACAAGGCATCTCATTTATCAAAGAGTCCAAAACCAGATCCATGGCAACCAGTGTTTCCATACATTTCCTCTCTCAGAGACGTATGTAAAACGAGACGTTGAGTGGTCATAGCAGCTGGTGAGCAACACAATTGTTGGCCTAAGGTCATCATGTAACACTTCTAAAGGACACAAACAGCCCGCAGGCCACAATATCTCCACTAAAGTAAAAAGTAGAAAGAACTTGAGTGCGTAGTCACCAGTCGCGTATGGGGTCACCAGTAATGTAGAGGTTATGTTGGTGCTGTTCCTTCTGCATGAACTGTCAACTTATTATTGCTATCCGAAACTGAACACAACATTCCTGCTGCAAGACAAAACGCTATAGAAGGTCATGATTTCCTACTAAATTATGCTTTAAAGAGGACATATCTGAAAATCCAATTGTTCCTTATAACACCCTGCAAGTAAGATATACAGTATGTACGATAACTACCATAAACTGAAACAGCTGGAATCCAAACTCCTCCTGGACCCCGGTCAACTGATCAATGCTGCAGCAATTAGTTTTAGTAAATATAACCTGCTAAATGCCCTTTCACATCAGCAGTACAGTGCCTTGAAAAAGTATTCATACCCCTTCAAATTCTCCATATTTTATCATGTTACAACCAAAAAAGTAAATTAATTTTATTGGGATTTTATGTGATAGACCAACACAAAGTGGCACATAATTGTGAAGTGGAAGGAAAATGATAAATGATACAAATAAATATGTGAAAAATGTGGGGGAGGGGCATTTGTATGGCGCCCCCCGGAGTCAATACTTTGTAGAACCCCCTTTCTCTACAAGTCTTTTTGGGGATGTCTCTACCAGCTTTGCACATTTAGAGAGGACATTTCTGCCCATTCTTCTTCTTTGCAAAACATCTCAAGCTCTGTCAGATTGGATGGAGAGCGTCTGTGAACAGCAATTTTCAAGTCTTGCCACAGATTCTCAATGTGATTTAGGTCTGGACTGTGACTGGGCCATTCTAACACATGAATATGCTTTGATCTAAACCATTCCATTGTAGCTCTGGCTGGATGTTTCGGGTCGTTGTCCTGCCACAAGGTGAACCTCCGCCCCGGTCTCAAGTCTTTTGCAGAGTCTAACAAGTTTTCTTCTAAGATTGTCCTGTATTTGTCTCCATCCATCTTCCCATCAACTCTGACCAGCTTCCCTGTCCCTGCTGAAGAAAAGCATCCCCACCACATGATGCTGCCACCACCATGTTTCACGGTGGGGATGGTGTCTTCAGGGTGATCTGCAGTGTTAGTTTTTCCCCCACACATAGTGTTTTGCTTTTAGGCAAAAAAGTTAAATTTTGGTCTCATCTGACCAGATCACCTTCTTCCACATGTTTGCTGTGTCCTCCACATGGCTTCTCACAAACAAATCTCAGTATAAATACAGCTGTTCCGTGAAGCCCTCAGAGGTTTGTTAGAGAACCTTAGTGAACAAACATTATTATGAAGGCCAAGAAACACACCAGACAGGTCAGGGATAAAGTTGTGGAGAAGTATAAAGCAGGGTTAGGTTATAAAAAAATCTCCCAAGCTTTGAACATCTCACGGAGCTCTGTTCAATCCATCATCGGAAAATGGAAAGAGTATGGCACAACTGCAAACCTACCAAGACATGGCCGTCCACCTAAACTGACCGGCCGGGCAAGGAGAGCATTCATCAGAGAAGAGCCAAGAGGTCCATGGTAACTCTGGAGGAGCTGCAGAGATCCACAGCTCAGGTGGGAGAATCTGTCCACAGGACAACTATTAGTCGTGTTCTCCACAAATCTGCCCTTTATGGAAGAGTGACAAGAAGAAAGACATTGGTGAAAGAAAGTCATAAGAAGTCCTGTTTGTAGTTTGTGAGAAGCCATGTGGGTGATACAGCAAACATGTGGAAGAAGGTGCTCTGGTCAGATGAGACCAAAATTTAATTTTTGGCCTGAAAGCAAAGCGCTTTGTGTGGCGGAAAACTAACACTGCACATCACCCTGAACAAACCATCCCCACTGTGAAACATGGTGGTGGCAGCATCATGTGGTGGGGATGATATTCTTCAGCAGGGACAGGGAAGCTGGTCAGAGTTGATGGGAAGATGGATGGAGCCAAATACAGGACAATCTTAGAAGAAAACCTGTTAGTGTCTGCAAAAGACTTGAGACTGGGGTGGAGGTTCAGACCTAAATCACATTAAGAATCTGTGGCAAGACTTGAAAATTGCTGTTCACAGACGCTCTCCATATAATCTGACAGAGCTTGAGATATTTTACAAAGAAGAATGGGCAAAAATATCCCTCTCTAGATGTGTAAAGCTGGTAGAGACATCCCCAAAAAGACTTGCAGCTCTAATTGCAGAGAAAGGGGGTTCTACAAAGTATTGACTCCGGGGGGCGCCATACAAATGTCCCCCCACACTTTTCACATATTTATTTGCATCATTCATCATTTTTCTTCTACTTCACAATTATGTGACACTTTGTGTTGGTCTATCACATAAAATCCCAATAAAATACATTTATGTTTTTGGTTGTAACATGACAAAACGTGGAAAGTTTCAAGGGGTATGAATACTTTTTCAAGGCACTGTACTGCTGATGTGAAAAGGTATTTAGCAGTTTAGATTTACTAAAACTATTGCATTTCCATGTTCTGTGTACTGTGGGAGACCAGATATTGTGCATGCAGGGTCCTGGGTTTAGTAACACTTTAAGGTTTCAGCACCATCAATTTAATATCACATAAAATCCCAATAAAATACATTTACGTTTTTGGTTGTAAAATGACAAAATGTGAAAAATTTCAAAGGGTATGAATAATTTTTCAAGGCTCTGTATATAAGATGGCTGCCCAAGTTCCCCAGAGGTTGCGGCATCTAGTCAGATGGCTGGTTTCACAGTGCCACCTACAGGAAGGAGGGCAAACCTGCACCTGCCTACATGTTGGTCATTATTGGGCACATCCTCCACAGTACAGATCTTTGTCAAGGGTAGGGTTTACGAAAGGCAAATAGGCTGTGCACTCTGCAACTGCAGTTGCTCCAGATCTTAGTAAATGAGCAGAAGCTCTGCTGACTTCCAATGTCCAATCATGTGCAAGCAAAAGTGCTGTTTTTTTTTTCCTTGCATGTGATCGAGTAGTATTTGCAAAGTGATGCTTTACTTCATTTACTAAACTCTGGAGCAACTGCTGTCTATTTCCCTTTAGTAAATCAACCCCACAGACAGAAATTTGAAGAAATGCCTCTTTGCACTACCCAATCAGGGTATCCCTTCCAGTTTAGGAGACACAGAGAAAAATGGAGGCGAATCAGGTTCCATAATGTAATTTATGCCCGTATCTGAAGAAATAAGTCTTTGTACTACCCCAAGCAGAGTATCCCTTCCAGTCTCCCATGATGGCAGAACGAGATGCAGAATCTAGTTACGATCAGCAGCTATATTATGTCTTCCTATAGACGTTTGGTTAGTCAAACCCACCAAGAGAAGAGAGAAGTATAGAGCGGGCAGACGGGGATAAGCACCTAGTGGAACACTATCAGCATGATGTTGTGTTTTGTAGTTGTGGGTTGCTGGCTTATACTTGTGTCCATTCAAGATGGCTGTCCAAGTTCTCCAGAGGTTGTGGCATCCAGATGGACGTCTGGTTTCTCTGATTCTCAGAGTCCACAGGGGGAGAATTCCCCTAACAGACTCCACTCCATCTCTAATAATGGCATAGTTCCACCTACAGGAAGGAGGGTAAACCTGCACTTGCCTACATGTTGGTCATTATTGGGCACATCATCCACATGAAAGATCTTTATCAAGGGTAGATTTAGGAGACACAGAGAAAAATGGAGGCGAATCATGTTCCATAATGTAATTTATGGCCGTATCTGAAGAAATAAGTCTTTGTACTACCCAAGCAGAGTATCCCTTCCAGTCTCCCATGATGCATCGGTAGAACGAGATGCGGAATCTAGTTACAATCAGCAGCTAAAATTATTTCTTCCTATAGACGTTTGGTTAGATAAACCCACCATGAGAAGAGAGAAGTAAAGAGTGGGCAGATGGGGATAAGCACCTAGTGGAACACTATCAGCACAATGTTGTGTTTTGTAGTTGTGGGTTGCTGGTTTTTACTGGTTTCCATTCAAGATGGCTGTCCAAGTTCCCCTAGAGGTTGCGGCATCTAAATGGACGGCTGGTTTCTCTGAGACTCAGATAGAGTCCACAAGGGGACAATTCCCATAACAGACTCCACTCCATCTCTAATAATGGCATAGTTCCACTTACAGGAAGGAGGGTAAACCTGCACTTGCCTACATGTTGGTCATTATTGGGCACATCCTCCACAGTACAGATCTTTGTCAAGGGTAGGTTTAGGAGACACAGAGAAAAAAATGGAGGCGAATCATGTTCCATAATGTGCTTTATGCTCGTATCTGAAGAAATACCTCTTTGTACTACCCAATAAGAGTATCCCTTCTAGTCTCCCATGATGCAGTGGTAGAACGCGATGCAGAATCTGAAGGGTTAATGGTGTTTCTATGCTGTATATTTATTTTTTTATGGAATTATATGTGACTTGTAGTCACAACATCTTGTTTGTTCAGACATGTTTATATGTGCCTGACTCTGCAGAGATAGTTTCTCCTGAGAACACCCTAACGTGTTGTTTACCAAAAGTATTATGAGACCGCGTGTCATGTCAAAACCAATTTGAAACCAATCCCCCTATTGTTCAAACTGTACATAAACTGTGGAAATCCCCTGAATAAACTGAACATGCTTTGACTCTATCCTGTGTGTTCCCGAGGCTTCGTAGAGAGTTCCCCAGCCGTCCGGTTCTGAAAGTCCCTAACAGAATCTAGTTCCGATCAGCAGCTATATTATTTCTTCCTATAGACGTTTGGTTAGATAAACTCACTATGAGAAGAGAGAAGTAAAGAGCGGGCGGATGGGGATAAGCACCAAGTGGAACACTATCAGCATGATGTTGTATTTTGTAGTTGTGGGTTGCTGGCTTATACTGGTTTCCATTCAAGATGGCTGTCCAAGTTCCCCTAGAGGTTGCGGCATCCAGATGGATGGCTGGTTTCTCTGATACTCAGAGACCACAAGGGGACAATTCCCCTAACAGACTCTACGACATCTCTAATAATGGCACAGTTCCACCTACAGGAAGGAGGGTAAACCTGCACTTGCCTACATGTTGGTCATTATTGGGCACATCCTCCACAGTACAGATCTTTGTCAAGCGTAGATTTAGGAAACACAGAGAAAAATGGAGGCGAATCATGTTCCATAATGTAATTTATGGCAGTATCTGAAGAAATAACTCTTTGTACTAGCCAAGCAGAGTATCCCTTCCAGTCTCCAATGATGCAGTGGTAGAACGAGATGCGGAATCTAGTTACGATCAGCAGCTATATTATTTCTTCCTATAGATGCCTGGTTAGATAAACCCACCATGAGAAGAGAGAAGTAAAGAGCGGGCAGATGGGGATAAGCACCTAGTGGAACACTATCAGCATGATGTTGTGTTGTGTAGTTGTGGGTTGCTGGTTTTTACTGGTTTCCATTCAAGATGGCTGTCCAAGTTCCCCTAGAGGTTGCGGCATCTAAATGGACGGCTGGTTTCTCCGAGACTCAGAGAGAGTCCACAAGGGGACAATTCCCGTAACAGACCCCACTCTATCTCTAATAATATCACAGTGCCACCTACAGGAAGGAGGGTAAATGCCTACATGTTGGTCATTATTTGGCACATCCTCCACAGTACAGATCTTTGTCAAGGGTAGATTTAGGAGACACAGAGAAAAAAATGGAGGCTAACCATGTTCCATAATGTAATTTATGCCCGTATCTGAAGAAACGCCTCTTTATACTACCCAAGCAGAGTATCCCTTCCAGCCTCCCATGATGCAGTGGCAGAACGAGATGCAGAATCTTGTTACAATCAGCAGCTATATTATGTCTTCCTATAGACGTTTGGTTAAATGAACACACCGTAGGAAGAGGGAAGTAAAGAGCGGGCGGATGGGGATAAGCACGTAGTGGAACACGAGCAGCATGATGTTGTGTTTTGTAGTTGTGGGTTGCTGGTTTATATTAAGCACCTGATAGGGGACTTTTATCTACACTGCTGTGCGGTATTAATGCTTTCTACATCAATGTATACCGTATATTATGAGCCTCCAGAATACCGCACTGAGCCTTTCTATAATTGGGTGCATTCTAATAGCGGTTATGAAATGTTTCTTGTGCGATCACCAGACGGAGCGTTCCATATAAATAAACCTTCATTCCAAGCCCTTCATCAGGGATTATTCACGTGTGGAATGTTTTATTACCGGGAATTTATATACACATCAAATAAAAAGGCTCTCCGGTGTGCATTGCCAAGGATAGGCCAGTGGAGGAGTTTAATCAAGTGGCGTATCCAGAAAAAAGGCTTAACCACTTCAGCTTCCCGACCGGGCCACGTTTTGCGTTACGGCACTGCGTTACTTTGACTGACAATTGCGCGGTCGTGCGACGTTGTACACATATAAAATCGACGTCCTTTTTTCCCCACAAATAGAGCTTTCTTTTGGTGGTATTTGATCGCCTCTGTGTTTTTTTTTTTTTTGCGCTATAAACAAAAAAAGGCCGACAATTTTGAAGAAAAATTATATTTTTTACTTTCTGCTATAAAACACATCCAATAATAAAAAAAAAAATTTAAAAAAATTCAAAATGTCTTCATCAATTTAGGTCAATGTGTATTCTGCTACATGTTTTTGGTAAAAAAAAAAAAAAATCCCTTAAAGCTTAAATTGATTGGTTTGCACAAAAGTTAGGAGCGTCTACAAACTAAGGGATATTTTTATGGATTTTTTTTACAAATAATGGCGGTGGACAAATCAGGCACTGACACTTTTTGGGGACCAGTGAAACCAATAAAGTGATCAGTGCTAAAAAAAAATATGCGCTGTCACTGTACTTATGACACTGGCAGGGAAGGGGTTAACATCAAGGAAAATCAAAGGGTTAAATGTGTTCCTAGGGAGTGCTTTCCAACTGTGTGTGTGTGTGTGTGTGTGTGTGTGTGGGGGGGTGCTTTAACTGTAGGAAGACAAAGATCCGTGTTCCTGCTTAGCAGAAACACAGGATCTCTGTCTTCCCTACTAACGGAACGGCAATCAGCCTTGTTTACTGTCAGGAATGATCAGCGGGTCCACGGGGACCTGATGATTGGCTCCCGCTGTGTCCAATCACAGCAGACCCGGAAGTGCAGAATCACGTACCTGTACGTGATTCTGCGCAGAGGAGCCGCCGCCCCGCAGTAAATGTACGTGGGGCGGTCAGCAACAGGTTAAAGTGGTACTAAACACACACTGTTTAATTTACAGTTACAATGTCGCCTTTCTTTCTGTATGTGGATGGCGGCGCTGTAATTATTTTAATGAAAAAAACATCTAAGTACCCTTCTCCTAACTGATATACAGCTGTCACATGACCCCGGCTCTCTCCCCGCCTGTCACATGATCCCGGCTCTCTCCCAGCCTGTCACATGATCCCGGCTCTCTCCCAGCCTGTCACATGACCCGGGCTCTCTCCCAGCCTGTCACATGACCCCGGCTCTCTCCCAGCCTGTCACATGACCCGGGCTCTCTCCCAGCCTGTCACATGACCCCGGCTCTCTCCCAGCCTGTCACATGCCCCCGGCTCTCTCCCAGCCTGTCACATGACCCCGGCTCTCTCCCAGCCTGTCACATGACCCCGGCTCTCTCCCAGCCTGTCACATGATCCCGGCTCTCTCCCAGCCTGTCACATGACCCGGGCTCTCTCCCAGCCTGTCACATGACCCCGGCTCTCTCCCAGTCTGTCACATGACCCGGCTCTCTCCCAGTCTGTCACATGACCCCGGCTCTCTCCCAGTCTGTCACATGACCCCGGCTCTCTCCCAGTCTGTCACATGACCCCGGCTCTCTCCCAGTCTGTCACATGATCCCGGCTCTCTCCCAGTCTGTCACATGACCCCGGCTCTCTCCCAGTCTGTCACATGACCCCGTGTAAAATATATAGATAAATATCGCGCTGTCAAAGGAAATGTAAATAAGCAGCTAACACATACAAGTGACCTAATCAAGTATTTAAAATCATATATAGAAAAAGTGTAGCGCTAAAAATTATAAACATCACCACTATTCGTGTGCAAAGTTATGCAACTTATATGTGAAATATAAATGTACAACACACTCCAAATAAAACTGTACACAATATATCCATAATGTGAAGGGAAGTATTAGTGGTACTTCTCTCAAAAAAAATATAAATAAAAAGTGGAGAATAACAAAAATTTAAGAAGTCCTCAAAGGGTTTAAAGAGTCCTTAAGAAATATTTAACACCCAAAAATTTGTGACAAAACTTTATGTGTGTTGATAGAAGATCCACCACCTTTAAGCTGGAGGCTTACCGGAAGGATTGGACACAGCTGGGTGTACACCCACTGGGTCAATCAAGCTTTAAATAGTGGGGACCCACGTTGGTATCTGTGCCCCTGTACGGATTAATCCAGGTACCACGGATGCTGAGATGTATTAAATAGAATATGGGAGGTAGATCCACTCAGACATCCTGTTTCTGCACTGAAGGAAAGCGCTGCTTCTTTGAGGACTTCTTAAATTTTTGTTATTCTACACTTTTTATTTATATTTTTTTTGAGAGAAGTACCACTAATACTTCCCTTCACATTATGGATATATTTTGTACAGTTTTATGAGGAGTGTGTTGTACATTTATATTTCACATATACGTTGCATAACTTTGCACACAAATAGTGGTGATGTTTATAATTTTTAGCGCTACACTTTTTCTATATATGTCACATGACCCCGGCTCTCTCCCAGTCTGTCACATGACCCGGCTCTCTCCCAGCCTGTCACATGACCCCGGCTCTCTCCCCGCCTGTCACATGACCCCGGCTCTCTCCCAGTCTGTCACATGACCCCGGCTCTCTCCCAGTCTGTCACATGACCCCGGCTCTCTCCCAGTCTGTCACATGACCCCGGCTCTCTCCCAGTCTGTCACATGACCCCGGCTCTCTCCCAGTCTGTCACATGACCCCGGCTCTCTCCCAGTCTGTCACATGACCCCGGCTCTCTCCCAGTCTGTCACATGACCCCAGCTCTCTTCCAGTCTGTCACATGACCCCGGCTCTCTCCCAGCCTGTCACATGATCCCGGCTCTCTCCCAGCCTGTCACATGACCCCGGCTCTCTCCCAGCCTGTCACATGACCCCGGCTCTCTCCCAGCCTGTCACATGACCCGGCTCTCTCCCAGTCTGTCTGCAGGAAAACCTAAGCAGGAGGAGCTTCTAGTCCTCTGCTGCCGGTCACACGTTCAAAACAAAAAATAAACAGTCCTTTATAGTGTGTATTTGCCTCAACCCAAAGCACCTGTGATTTCTGTCTGCTCTCCCCCTTCTCTGCTATCTGCATGAGTCACTTCTGACAGTTTATGACAACACCTAGTAATCCTTGGGGATGACTGAGCTCCAGCACACAGCAGGTGCTTGACTGCCTCAGCTGTGCATGTTTCCCCATAAGACTATGTAGAGGGGGGGGGTGTCCCTCCCAGCTTGAGTAGAAAAGCCTGTCCCTTGCCATCATGCTGCAGAGAAGAAGCCTTGCTCCTTGTGTGGAAGCAGTGGTGTCCCTCTAGAGGACAGGATTCAAACTCAAACCCAGGGCTTTTTCAGCTGGAACGTGGTGGACCCCGGCCTACGCTGCACGCACTCACGGCGGGCATAGCAGTGCCGACCAATGATCTACCTGCAAGTGAGAGATGCGAAGCCACCGGGAGGTACTAGAGCCGGGCAGATGAGATGTTAAGAAATTTTTTTTTTTTTTCTGGGAGGGGCACTCTGTACACTTCAGAACTCTGCATGCCACATACTTCTGAACTCTGTATGTAGCGCACCCTTAAACCCTGCACTCCGTATGTCACACACTCCTCAACCCTGTAATCTGTACACAGCGCACCCCTGAACTCTGCAGTCTGTATGTCGCACACTCGTGAACTCTACACTCTGTAAGCTGTGTACTCCTAAGTATCGAAGTAGATACATAGTCTTATAGATACAACTGGCCCTTTGAGGGCAAACATAAGGCTGATGTGGCCCACAATGAAGTCGATTTTGACACCCCTGCTCTAGAGGTCCAACACACACCCTTTTGAATCAGAGCTAAGCTGTCCAATCATCAGGGAGCATTCGGATTTCTGCAGCAAGACCACTGCGTCCGAAAAAGATCTGTCACCCTCAGTAGGAAAGAAGAAATAGTTGAAGGCCAGGGAAGAGTAAAGGGAATTGGAGCATTGAAGAAAGAGCACAAGTCTCGCATCCAGCCCAGCATGACTGCCCTCCAAGTCTTTGAGCCCCACCATGACTGTCCTCCGAGTATCCGAGCCCCAGCATGACTGTCCTCCGAGTCTCTGAGCCCCACCATGACTGTCCTCCAAGTCTCCAAGCCCCAGCATGACTGTCCTCCAAGTCTCTGAGCCCCAGCATGACTGTCCTCAGAGTCTCTGAGCCCTACCATGACTTTCCTCCGAGTATCCGAGCCCCACCATGACTGTCCTCCGAGTCTCCGAGCCCCACCATGACTGTCCTCTGAGTCTCCGAGCCCCACCATGACTGTCCTCTGAGTCTCTGAGCCCCAGCATGACTTTCCTCCGAGTCTCAGCCATTGAGGACCACTTGTTCAAACTATTACCGTACATTGTAATGCTGTGTCTGGGCCATCACCATTTCATGCACTGAATGCCATGGCTTATAAATAAAAACAATCCTCCATTTTCTCAGGTATAAAACAGCTTGGCACATCCCGCCTCATAAACATGTAAATAGTTTTTTTTTGCATCTCGTAACTATGACGAGGGCATAAAACGGAGCTCCACATAAACTATTTATTATCGGAATTGTGCTTTGTTTATGTATGCTCTGACATTTGTTCCGGGATGACGGCTCTCCATCATAGCAAATGTCAAAGATTACATTAAGGCGCGGGATGAATTTGGGGGTGCTCCCCTGTGTAACATGGAGTAGAAGGTCAGCGACAAAATGGCCTCTGACCACCATCTCCGGCTCACAAATGGCTTGGATAGCGATGTAAAAGCAATCAGTCAGCATCATATAAAAAGCCTGCTCGATGCTGTGTGAACTGCTTTCTCAGTAAAAAACCTGCTTTATGGCTTTTTCCCTCCAACCCAACCATCCAATGAATCCTCTTTTTATGATTTGATACAGTTACACTAAAAAGAGATACCTTAGTTGTTCTCTGGGGGCTATTAACGAGGAATAATTTATCCTGGAAATTTGTTATGTTGGAATCACCAATTAGATGTAATTATAACTTACTGCGGCTCGTGCGGCTCTACAGCCGAGGAATTTGGATGGCATTAAAATCAAATTAGCATATATTAGAATAGCCGGGCTTCTGGGCTACATCCTGCCAGGCCGTAGAGGGGGTGGATGACCACGAGCGGGAAACAGGTGAAGTCTACAGTGTGAACCCAACAGTATATATCATGGGTCTCCAAACTTTCTAAAGAAAGGGACAGTTTATTGCCCTTCAGACTTTAGGGGGGCCAGAATGTGGCCAGTGGGAGGGAAAAAAACACTTCAGCATTAGTGGGAGTAAACCATGCCCGATCTTTGGTTTTAGTGAGAGAGTGCCACTTTCCTAGTATCAGCTGGGAGGAATGGTGCCCCATTGTTGGTATTCAAGGGAGGAATAGTGTGCCATCATTGGTGTCAGTGGAAGGAATGGTGCCCAAAAGACCAGATAAAGGCAAGCAAAGGGCCACATCCAGCCCGCGGGCTGCAGTTTGGTGATAGCTGGCATAGACGATGGTCTTTGGGCCTATAGAAGGAAAAGTATCGGAAAAGTACATGTGACACCATTAGCAACCAGTCAAATGCTAGGTGTCATTTGGCAAAAAGGAAAAAGGGGGTAATGAGGATGTGAAATCTAAGAAACTGAGTCCGAAAGACAATTGGGAAATTAAAAGAACAATCTCTGTTTTAAGTCATTATAATGGCGGTGGGCTACATGGGCAGTCAGTCTTTGCCTGTCTTTGCCTTTCTGTGATGGTTGATGGACAGCTTTTAGCTTCACAATTTTTGGCAAGGATGCCCTCTGCTCACACCTCCAGTCATTCTTACTTTACCTACCGGCTTCAGTCCCCCCTCCCATAAAGAGCAGATTTGAATATTTTTTAAGCTTACCCAGTACTGTTTGCCATGATGGTTTTTGGTAAAGAAGGTATGTATGGACACCAAATTTAGAGAAGGTATGTATGGACACCAAATATGGACACCAAATTTAGAGAAGGCAAGCACGGACACCAAATATAGACACCAACTTTAGAGAAGGTATGTATGGACACCAAATGTAGACACCAAATTTAGAGAAGGTGTGCATGGCCACCACATTTAGAGAAGGCAAGCATGGACACCACATTTAGAAAAGGCATGCATGGACACTAAATTTAGAGAAGGCATGCATGGACACCAAATATAGAGAAGGTATGTATGGGCACCAGATTTAGAAAAGGTATGTAATGATGGTATGTATGAACACCTAATTTATACAAGGTATGCATAGATAACAAATCTGGACCCCAAATTTAGAGAAGGTATACATGGACACCAAATTTAGAGAAGGTATACATGAACACCAAATTTAGAGAAGGTATACATGGATACCAAATTTAGAGAAGGTATACATGGACACCAAATTTAGAGAAGGTATACATGAACACCAAATTTAGAGAAGGTATACATGAACACCAAATTTAGAGAAGGTATGCATGGACACCAGATTTAGAGAAAGTATGTATGGACACAAAATTTAGAGAGGATATACATGGACACCAAATATGGACACCAAGTTTAGAGAGGGAATGCATGGATGCCATGTTTGGAAAAGGTATGCAAAAGCAGACAGACCAGCAAAGCCTCTCAGCTCAGCCAGTAATGGTCCGTATTCTTATTTTTGGATATTCAGCTGACATTCAGGGGATGATGAGCATGTCATGTACAGAAGATTCATGAGTAATTACACATAGCACAGGTAAGGTGCAACTTTGCTCTCTACTAGAAATGCATACCTCGTAAGCAAATTTGGTCTTTGTCCACACACTCCTTCTCTAAATTTGGCATCCAGATAACTACTTTAAATTTGATGTCCACGAATACCTTCTCAAAAAATGTTTTACATGTACACATTCTCTACATTTGGTGTCCACGCATACCTTCTCTAAATATGGTGTCCATACTGTACATACCTTCTCTAAATTTGGTGTTCATGCACACCTTCTAAATCTGCTGTCCATTCATATCCTCTCTAAATCTGGTGTCCATACATATCTTCTCTAACAAGCCAAATCACGGAGAACAGCCAACTGGCCACATTCAAAAAAGTTCAGATCTGCTCTTTATGGTAGGGAACGTCAAGTCAACTGTAATTCTTCTTTAGCTGCTGTTTCTTTGCTCGTTCCTCCTCTCTGGTTTCCCAATTCAGTGGACCCGAGCAGTAGGACATCTCCGCCTAACAAAAACAGAAGGCCAAGACATCCCGTTGTGATCTTGAATCAACCAACAACCAAGAGCACAACATGTCTCTGTATTGCAGCCTTACAGATTCCATTGGAGTAACCATCACTTTTTTTCATCTTTTGCAACAGGTAGAAATAAAATCAAAGTCCATGATATGTTACTTTTTGTACCCCCCCCCCTCCTTTTTTAAAATGTTCCTGCATCTAGCATATTATTATTGATGAAGCAAATTGCATTAACTATAGTTAGAGCCAGTGAGGGAGCCCCGTCGCGATTTAAAGATTTGATGGAATGTTAAAATGTTTTCACGGTGGGAGGTATGCATAAAATAAATGCTGGATAAAATCGTAGCTTAAAAATAGAATATTGAGCCCAGTGTGCCCCCCACCACCCCATCATTTACACGATAAACTGCACATTTAATGTGTTACAGTAATCGTCAAAAACACAAATATATATTATACATACTCAGAATATACATATATATATATAAATGTGAGGCACTGGCTGCAAGGATTGTGGGTAGTGTATATGTATTATGTAGGTTTCTTCCCTACATATTCTGGGAGGGCCCCAGGGTTGATGACCGATATGCAGAATACAAACTTGTCATTTTCTCAGAATCTTGATTGAGTTGAGTTCTGGACTGGGCCCTTTAGCCTGGAGGCTTTGTAGAGTTTTGCTTGAAAACACAAATTGCTAATCAGCCAGTCACATGGCAGCAACTCGAAGCATTTAGGCATCTAGACATGGTGAAGATGACTTGCTGAAGTTCAAACCGAGCATTAGAATGGGGAAGAAAGGGGATTTAAGTGACAGTCTGTACTCCCCACTGCAGGTGGCACTCGACCAAAGTGGCAATGCAGAAGGGGAAGGAAGGAAGTTGTGAGGAACTTGGTTCCTCTATGAAGAAGAAAGCTTTCCGATTGGACGCTGGTGACCCACGTGACTTCGGAGGCAATCTTAGGTCAAGCAGAGTCTATTTAAGACTCCGGCTCCTGGGTTTGGCATACTTTATGCTAGTGGCTAGTGTAGGGAGAGGTTCTTCCATCTGGAAGGGGCAATGCTTAGAGATAGGGAAAGGTTCCGGAGGAGTAAGGATAGTTCAGGGACTATCAGTGGCTGCCCGTCCATTAGGGGCATCCGGGTGCCGCCCCCCTCTATCCTCACCACCCCCTATATCAACAAAGGATAGATTCATGCATAGCATGAATATATCCATGGCTGCCGCGGTCACCCCCTATTCAGGCATTCGGCCTCTTTCAGGCAGGGGGTGTTTTTTTTTAAGCACCTGATTAGAGCCATAGGCTTGAATAGACTTCAAAATAGGGTGGCTCATGGCGCAGAGTAACACCCAAGTGTTACAACAGCGAATGAATATTCGCTGTTGTAACACTGATCCTCAATCTGGCCAATCAGAAGCGGGGTGTGAGACCAGTTTTGTGATTGGCCGAAATAAGAAGACTCCCGATTGGCCGTTGAGAAGGAGGGAGGAAACGGAAGCCGCCACCACCGTGGAGAGTCATGGAGAGCAGGAGAATGGGAGGAGACCACCGAGCATGGGACGCTGTGAAGAGGTAAGCGCGACCGACCGTCCCACTGACCAACCCAAGGGGGGATGTCGATGGCATACTGTTTGCCACCCCCCAAAAAAGTTCCACCGGCCGTCACTGGGGACTATGTTTTCAGGAAGCCTCGCCTTTGGGTGTAGACCGGGCCAGGCTGCATTCCGCTCCTCGTTGCAGATGCTGTTGGCATCTTTCAAGTCTACAGACCTTTGTTACAGTTCATAAGTGGCTCCGAATGGTCCTGCCCACCCACCGGGGTTGAGTAGTTGAGTTGTGTTGGATCTTCTACTATATATTGCTATTGCCCAACTTGGACTTGGTTTTTACTGTCCACCACACCATGCTGCTCCTTCAAGTGAGTAAGTCAACAGTTAACTGGTTTCAAACATGCTTGGTACAAATCTAGATCTATACTATATGCCTATATTAAAAAAAATGGGGCAGTTGATGGAACAAGTCATGCCATCACTCTATGTTTCTAACAGATGTGTCTTCTCTTGCATTTGCAATAAATCATTTCCTCCTTTGGCCATGTAAATCTACCAAGAAACGATAAACAAAATCTCCAATAATTACATCAGGGTGATGAAACCGCCATGAATGACATTTGCTCCTCCGGAATACAAATTGGAAGCCAATATAAACCAGCACGGTTTGTAGGCATAGATAGAAAAAAAAATGTACACAGTGAAAAATGGGGACGAGAAGAGAGATGAAAGTCAGTTCCTCTCGGCAGAGAAAGAACTCAGCAGCTGAAGGCGTGAAAAATTCATTTGTAATGGAAAATTCAACTACAGAAGCTTGACTTTTGTGTGTCGGCGTTCGGCAGTCTGGCAGATGCTACGGCTCGTGGATGAAACAGCGGTCACAATACACGGCAATTCTGACCTGTGACGGGGAGAGCGAACTACGAGGAAGTGGGATTCTCAGAATGAATACTTGACGGTGCCGGTGGGGTCTTGGAACAGAAAAGCGAACCTTTGAGTTGCCCGAGGCCACATGTTAAATACCCCACCTTTAACTAAATATCCCTAAATATTGCCATGGCTTACTGAAGTCTATGGGCTAAAAGCTCAAAGGTTCAAAAGTTCTGTCCTTGGACCTCTAAAATTCTCGATCTACACGTCCTCCCTTGGTCAGCTGATAGCCTCCCATGGCTTCCACTACCATTTATATGCTGATGGCACCCAAATCTATCTCTCTGCCCCTCAGCTCACCGCATCAATCTCCTCACGCATCACCGATTTACTAACAGACATATCAGCCTGATGTCAAACCACTTCCTTAAACTGAATCTAAAACTGAGCTCTTAATATTTCCTCCCCCATGTGCTCCTTCTCCTGACTTCTCTGTCAAGATCAGTGGCACAACTATCAGTCGGTCCCCACATGCCAGGGTGCGAGAGGTAACCCTAGACTCTGAACTGTCCTTTCAGGCCCACATCCAATCCCTGCCCAAATCATGCCGCCTCAACCTACGCAACATCTCCAGAATACGCCCCTTTTTAACCAATGACACCACCAAGCTTCTAAATCTCTCCCTGGTCATCTCTCACCTTGACTACTGCAACTCCCTCCTCATTGGATTACCTTTACATAGACTCCTCCCCCCTTTAGTCCATAATGAATGCCACTGCAAGACTCCTCCACCTTACCAACCGTTCAGTGTCCTCCACCCCTCTATGCTAATCCCTCCACTGGTCTCCATTCAGTGTCCTCCACCCCTCTATGCCAATCCCTCCACTGGCCTCCATTCAGTGTCCTCCTCCCTTCTCTGCCAATCCCTCCACTGGTCTCCATTCAGTGTCCTCCACCCCTCTATGCCAATCCCTCCACTGGCCTCCATTCAGTGTCCTCCACCCCTCTCTGCCAATCCCTCCACTGGCCTCCATTCAGTGTCCTCCTCCCCTCTCTGCCAATCCCTCCACTGGTCTCCAATCAGTGTCCTCCAACCCTCTCTGCCAATCCCTCCACTGGTCTCCATTCAGTGTCCTCCACCCCTCTATGCCAATCCCTCCACTGGCCTCCATTCAGTGTCCTCCACCCCTCTCTGCCAATCCCTCCACTGGCCTCCATTCAGTGTCCTCCTCCCCTCTCTGCCAATCCCTCCACTGGTCTCCATTCAGTGTCCTCCACCCTTCTCTGCCAATCCCTCCACTGGTCAACATTCAGTGTCCTCCACCCCTCTCTGCCAATCCCTCCACTGGCCTCCATTCAGTGTCCTCCACCCCTCTCTGCCAATCCTTCCACTGGCCTCCATTCAGTGTCCTCCACCCATCTCTGCCAATCCCTCCACTGGCCTCCATTCAGTGTCCTCCACCCCTCCCTGCCAATCCCTCCACTGGCCTCCATTCAGTGTCCTCCACCCCTCTCTGCCAATCCTTCCACTGGCCTCCATTCAGTGTCCTCCACCCATCTCTGCCAATCCCTCCACTGGCTTCCACTCACCCAACAAATAAAATTCAAAGTACTAACAATAATTTACAAAGTCGTCCACAACTCTGCCCCCAGCTACATCACTAACCTGATCCCAAAATACCAACCAAGTCGCTCTCTTCAGTCCTCCCAAGACCTCCTGCTCTCCAGCTCCCTCCCCACCTCCTCCCATGCTCTCCTCCAGGATTTCTCCAGAGCTTCTCCCAACCTCTGGAACTCCCTACCCCAATCTGTCCGAATGTCCCCTAATCTATCCATCTTTTTTTTTTTTTAACAGAGAAAATCTATCCATCTTTAGACGATCCCTGAAAACCCTTCTCTTTAAAGAAGCCTATCCTGCTTCTAACTAATACACTGTTTTACTTCCTCCATCAGCTCATCCCCCACAGCTATTACCTTTTGTATCAATTGACCCTCCTTCTTAGATTGTAAGCTCTAAGGAGCCGGACCCTCGGATTCCTCTTGTACCAAATTGTAATGTAACTGTAATGTCTGCCTTCATGTTGTTAAGCGCTGCGCAAACTGTTGGCGCTATAAAATTCCTGTATAATAATAATCAAGAAAAAGGTGATCCTTGGGCAAGAGACAATATTCAATATAGGATCTTTAGAACTTCCATAGTGTCCCTTGCATAGGTGTGCGCAGCTTATTGCATTAGGGTGTGCACCCCAAAGCTCAAACACGCATGCGTTCGTGCATGTATGTATGTATGTGTAATACACACACACACACACACTCATATAAATAAATGTAAAAAACATTTTAAATTTTTTTAAAACATGGACATGTTAGTAGGGCAGAGGTTGGTGTCAGTAGTTGTTTATTATTCTATTTTTTTATTATTTTTTACAATTTTTTTTTTAGGAGCCCCATTGGGTGGCTTTGGTGAAACATCAGCAGGGATTCGGAATCTGCGCCGCACGGGGTGATTAGGGTGTGCCTGGGCACACCCGGCACACCCCCTGCGCACGCCTATGGTCCCTTGCCAAAGGATCACCTTTCCTTGATGTGTTTCACCCATCCTTGCCCCAGGGACACTATGGAAGCAGCTATACCACGGATGATTCCAGGAGTGTTATCTTGGTGATTTGAGCCTGTTAAAGTGGGACCTAAACCCTCCTATTCTTTACAGCCCAGGAATCTACCGCCTTATGCTTGGTTTGTTCCACAGTTGCCATGGTGCTGCACATGTGATCAGTTATGACACCATTTAATGGCTTGGCAGTTCGGTTGAGAACAAAGGTTGGACTTGATGGACTTGTGTCTTTTTTCGACCTCACCTACTACGTAACTATGTAACTGACAGTTATCATTCATGGCATGTCTTGAATGTAAGCGCCGGTTCACACAGGGGGCGGCTTTCAAAGTCGTCCGACTCTGAAGCCGCCCCGGTACAGCGCAGCTTGCAAAACGACTTCTGTATAGAAGTCAATGCAAACCGCTCTGAAGTCGCCCCAAAAGTAGTACAGGAACCGTTTTCTAAGTCGGAGCGACTAGAGTCACTCCTATTAGAACAGTTCCATTGCAATGCATGAAGAGCGACTTGTCAGGCGGCCAGGTGCCCCCCCCCCCCCCGTGAACTGGCACTAATTGTTTTGGGAAACAGTTAAATCATTGGGTTTAGTTCCACTTCAAACCACTTTCAGCCCAGGCCTATTCTGGCATTTCTCTCCTACATATAAAAAATCATCATTTATTTGCTAGAAAATTTCTCAGAACCCCCAAACATTATATATATATATATATATATAGGCCATACATTTTTATTTTTGGGTACAGCTTCGCACGACCGCTCAATTGTCAGTCGCAAAAAAAATGGCCTGGCCATTAAGGGGGGAAAATCCTTCCGGTCCTTAAGCGGTTAACGGGACATTAAAACGCAGCGTTGGGCTTTACACCAGAGTTCAGTGTCCCCTTCAGTGCTCTAAAACTTTCGAACAAAACTGTCTCTGATGGGGGAATGTGCCGGAGTTTCCACTATGAATCCCCTCCCGCAGCCGTATAATTACCCTCGTCCGTCACTATGATTATGGTTTAGAGGGGATCGTAGGCGACGTGACGCGACGCGCGCTGCGCCACTTGCTAAGCACCATTTCACTTGGGATCGCCACTCAAATCCAGAGACTGATGTATTGTGGGAACACCAGAGTTTTATTGAAAGACAAATCAATTGAGCCTCGGCTGCCGCAATTAGTGTCAGCTCGGCTAACGTTCCCGAAGATCTTGATGCCTGAGAATGCTTCCTCCGCGTCCTCCCGGCTCTGCGTGTTAATGAAGCCTTCATTTGTTTTGCGCGTTTTTTTTTTTTTTGTTTTTTTTTTTTTTATAATAAGCAGACAATGACGGGAGGAAAGATATGAAAATCTACAATATCTGGATCTGTTACGCCGCTGCGCCGTGTCATTGATTGATCTCCTGGGTTACGCGGAGATTCTTGTCGCTATCGAGCAGAACAAAAGCCATTCCGTTCGGGCACAAAAGCGTTACAAACTTCATCATTTAAAGATCACAATCGCAGTGTGAACCAGAGACTGACTACAGGCAACAGAGCCCAAAAAAAAAAAAAAAAAAAAAAAGAGCCCGAAGATGCTTACCGCAGCAATATGGCTCCCCCCCCCGCGCCGCCGCCAGCGCAGCGCCTTTCACTTCAGAAAGTAATTGCGGGTTGTCCCTAAACAAAGTAAAAAGTGAACATATGCCTCTCAATAATGCAGAATGTCATTTTCTGCTCGTAGTGTCAGAGTTTTTGCCTATGCAGGAACTCGAAAAAAAAAAATCAAACAAAGTCCATCTGTGCGCGCTGCGGAGTATTCAGCCGTTGTTCCCAGCAGAGGGGGCGCTAGTCGGCGGCAAAGCTCCTGGGTGGCCCGACGACAAGACTTCAGGTCACTGAAATTTCGAATGCAGCAATCTGGCGTCGTTATTTCTACCTGACTGGCTCGGAGATGTACAAACGTTGTATTTATATATAAAGCATCAGGAGGCATTTGGGGGCAAGACCACCCTCATGAATGCAGTATATATCGTAACCGACAATACGAAAAAAAAAGAAGGTGCAAGACGTACACACTGACGGGGGGGTGCATAGAGGACATCATAAGTGAAGAGGATGGTAGACATTGTGCTTAGAATAAAGTGAAAGAACGCTCCCTTCTCCATAATAATAAGAAGAGAGGTGGTATTAGGAAAAGATCGGGGGGGTTGAGGTGGAATGGAGGTGTTGTGACTTGGAGGGGGTATTAGAATAAAGTGAAGCTGAACGTAAAACTGTATATACACTATATTGGCAAAGGTATTGACGCCTGCCTTTACACACACATGAACTTTATTGGCATCCCAGTCTTAGTCCGTAGGGTTCAATATTGAGTTGGCCCACCCTTTGCAGCTATAACAGCTTCAACTCTTCTGGGAAGGCCGTCCACAAGGTTTAGGAGTGTGTCTTCTTCCAGAAGTGCATTTGTGAGGTCAGGCACTGGTGTTGGATGAGAAGGCCTGGCTCGTAGTCTCTGCTCTAATTCATCCCAAAGGTGTTCTGTCAGGTTGAGGTCAAGACTCTGTGCAGGTCAGTCAAGTTCCTCCACCCCAAACTCGCTCATCCATGTGTTTATGGACCTTGCTTTGTGCACTGGTCCAAACCATTTGGTGAAGGGGGGGTGAAATGGTGTGGGGTTGTTCTTCAGGGGTTGGGCTTGGCCCTTTAGTTCCAGTGAAGAGAACTCTTAAGGCATCAGCATACCAAGATATTTTGGACAATTTTATGCTCTCAACTTTGTGGGAACAGTTTGGGGATGGCACCTTCCTGTTCCAACATGACCACGCACCAGTGCACAAAGCAAGCTCCATGCTGATACCTTAAGAGTTCCCTTCACTGGAACTAAGGGACCAGGCCCAACCCCTGAAAAACAACCCCACACCATAATCCACCCCTCCACCAAATGGTTTGGACCAGTGCGCAAAGCAAGGTCCATAAAGACATGGATGAGCGAGTTTGGGATGGAGGAACTTGACTGACCTGCACAGAGTCCTGACCTCAACCCGACAGAACACCTTTGGGATGAATCAGAGCGGAGACTGCAAGCCAGGCCTTCTCTGCCAATATCAGTGCCTGACCTCACAAATGCTCTTCTGGAAGAATGGTCAAACATTCCCATAGACACACTCCTAAAACCTTGTGGACAGACTATCCAGAAGAGTTGAAGCTGTTATAGCTGCAAAGGGCGGAGCCAACTCAATATTGAACCCTACTGACTAAGACTGGGATGCCATTAAAGTTCATGTGCGTGTAAAGGCAGACGTCCCAATACTTTTGGCATTATAGTTTATCTTAAAAGTCAATATATCTGGGTTAGTGTGCATGGACTTCCAAGTTAAAGGACACTTATGACGTACCTGGTAGAGACCAAGTAGATGAGATGGCGCATCTTGCTCCTCTTGCCCAACACTCTATAAGGTGGCAACAGAAAGCGAGGGTCCAGGAGTGCACTATGTACAGGGTGTACAGGGTGCAGAGTCAAGGAGCGCACTATATGTACAGGGTGAAGAGTCAAAGAGTGCACTATGTACAGGGTGCAGAGTCAAGGAGCGCACCATGTGCAGGGTGCAGAGTTGAGTGCACTATGTACAGGGTGCAGAGGTAAGCAGTGTGCCATGTACAGGGTGAAGAGTTAAGAAGTGTGCTATGTACAGGGTGCAGAGGTAAGAAGTGCGCTCTTTACAGGGCTCAGGAGTGCGCTATGTACAGGGTGCAGGGCTAAGGAGTGCACTATGTACATGGTGCAGGGCTCAGGAATGCGCTATGTACATGGTGCAGGGCTCAGGAGTGCGCTATGTACAGAGTGCAGTGTTAATGAGTGCGCTATGTACAGGGTGCAGGGCTCAGGAGTGCGCTATGTACAGGGTGCAGTGTTAATGAGTGCGCTATGTACAGGGTGCAGGGCTCAGGAGTGCGCTATGTACAGAGTGCAGAGTTAAGAAGTCCGCTATGTACAGGGTGCAGAGTTAAGAAGTACGCTATGTACAGGGTGCAGAGTTAAGAAGTACTCTATGTACAGGGTACAGAGTTTAGAAGTGCGCTATGTACAGGGTGCAGAGTTAAGAAGTGCGCAATGTACAGGGTGCAGGGCCCAGGAGTATGCAGTGTACAGGTCACAGGGCTTAGGAGTGCACTATGTGCATGGTGCAGAGTTAAGGAGTTTGCTATGTACAGTATGCAGGGCTCAGGAGTGCACTATTTACGGGGTACAGAGTTCCTGCTGAAAAAAAAGCCCTGTGCGCGCGGGGTGATTAGGATGTGCCCCCAATACACCCCTATGCCTCCAGTGGGTACCCATAGGGTTACCAGAAAAAAACATGTTGCAGTTGCACCAAGGATAAGAGTTCCAATTCATTTATTGGTTTACACTAAACCTTTATCACAGCTTCAGTTAAAATAAGATTCTTGAATGGACTCAAAATAAGGCTTTCCTGTGTAAATCTGTGCCGGGAAGCGAATAGCGGGAATAGAGAGAGCCACTGGCAAGAAGTATTTACTTAAGCAATCAAGATAAGAAGAAGAAAAAACTGTGCTGTACCCTAAAAGTCTAAATATAAGGGTTAGTGTATATGGACCTCAGACTTCCAAGTAAAACAAAGGACTTTAATCTCGTACCTGGTAGAAAAGGAGTGGACGAGAGGGCTCCTAACCTTCTGTGCCCCAACAGTAAAACAAAAAGTTTATAACGACACAATAAAAGAATGGAAATGAAAAATTATGTATTCAAATGCTGGAAGGTTCTTGATGGGGCTGGAAGTCACCATGGAGGAGATGGATGCTCTGAAGGAGATGAAGGGGCTCTGCAGCAGACTTGTAGCTAGGGTTACCACCTTTCCTTCAATCAAAACCCGAACACTTTAGCGGCACACACCAATTTATTTTAAGGGGGAACGCTGTGGACTCTGGTGTAAAGAAGAACTCTGATGTAAGGGGGTTTCTGTTCACCAAAGCACCCACTTACTTTGGAGTTCCCAGCATTTCCCCTTAAATCAGGGCTTCCAAAGACCCCCCTTAAATCAGAGTCCCCCGTATCTTAGTGTATACACTCGCTCAAAGGCAGGAGAGAGAAGGGAGGAAGGGGGAGACTTCAGACATTGGTTAGTGAGCTCACTCACCCAAGGATGGAGGCTCAAGCACTGACACCTTTCATCCACGATGTATCTGCTGGCTGTTGAGCTTCAAATTTCTACATATCCCTTTCCGGGGATTGAAGAATACCGGGGGGTTGGAGTTTGGGTGGGCAAACAGAGGGGCAAGGGCAGGAGGAGCAGAAGGAAGTCCTCTCTCCTCTTCTGTCCATGTTTGGGGGCGGGCACACCTATGTACTTGGTGGTGGTGGTACTCAGTTACTTGGGGAACCGCAGTCCATTCTCAATAATGTGTCCGGGTTTCCCGGAGGTCTGAAACCCGGACGCACAATTCCAAACCCTGGACTGTCCGTCCATGTGAATCCCGGATGGGTGACAACCCTACTTGTAGCCCTGTAGGGGAGGAGGGTTCTGGAGGGGGCTGGGGTCTCTTCAGGAGTTTGGGGGTTTTTCAGGGGGAATGTGGGAGACTGGAGTGCACTGTGGGCCTCGGAGGCACAGTGGGACACCGTTGGAAGTTGAGGGCACTATGGGGGCTGTAGGCTCTGTAGCAGGCTTGGGGGGGGGGTTAATGTGGGAGCTTAAGGCTCTCAGAGGGGACTGTGGGGGGGGGGGGTTGCAAGGCACTGTGGGCAATTATAGGAGTTTGGGGGGCACAATGGGAGCTGGGGGAAGCACTATGGTGGGTTACAGATCTACAGATGGCTGGCTGGAGGCCTGGGAGGAGGGGGAGTACAGCCTGGCAGCAGGCCACAGCCTGGTGGTTGAGTACCACTGCTCTAGACAAGCTTACTATCAGAAAGGTGACAGATAACTAGGCCAATGTGGCGGCGGGGGGGGGGGGGGTATGTTGCAAATATAGATATATTCTCCCTCTACACAATTTGGAAGTGTGGCACAGAACTTTTGAAGGAGTTACATTCTTTCATATCAAATAGCAGGTCAGCCATGGCTGTACTAGGTCTGGGGTACCAACCAGTATAGGCACATCTACTGCAGACCTACCCCAATGATCAATAGTGCGCCCTTATAACTTCTGTAGAGAGTTATAAAAGAAAATTCTATCCCCGGCACATCGGCACTGTGGAGATGCAGACTAGTAGCTGCGTACGCCAACAAAGTGCGGCCAGAACAGAATATTGCCTATGTCAGAGCACTCCGAGGATTAGGGAGTGGAGAAAACTCAATGAAGGAGGCTAATTGATGCTTACGTTGATGAAACTGATTGAGCCAATAATGCCTCTATTGATTATGTAGCTTAATGTACATAATAAAGCAGCTCAGTCTGACTACGCTTGGCTGCAGACAAACCTCAGTGATTACACTCCGAACCTGTGAATCTCCAAGATGGAGGAGGAGGAGGAGATAATGGGACCATATGTGACCATTATATCACTGCCGACACTCTGCGTTAACATGTCTAATCGCGTAAAGCCACGGCTATGAATCTGCGCTCCTCTTTACAATCTGTAGACTCATCAATTCTGTCATTTTTCTCACACTATGGAATACACCACCTACTTGTCTAGCACGGGGCCTGTAACACTGAAGAGGCACAGTCGCGCTGACTGGGGGACTGCCAAAGCTTAGGCTCGACCATGAGAGAGCTTATCAATTTGCTAGAAACTAGAGACACCGGGCGCACAGTACACACGAGGAAGCCAAGGTGGTCTTAACTTATGGAATTATCTTAAAGCGGGGGGTCTAAAACTAGCGGCCCTCCAGCTGTTGCAAAACTACAAGTCCCATGAGGCATTGCAAGGCTGACAGCTACAAGCCTGACTCACACAGGCAGAGGCATGATGGGACTTGTAGTTTCGCAACAGCTGGAGGGATGCCAGTTTTAAACCCCCTGTCTTAAAGGAGAATCATTTTGGTAAAAAATATAGATATAATCATGCCTCTAATGCCCACCAAGGTTCTGGTGTTTGGCATTTTTTTACATAGTTACATAGCACCCTCCTAGTTAGAGCAGGCTGTTAGGTTCATTTATTTGGCTCTGCAGGCAGCGGAGCAGGAGTTGATTGTTTTGGGCTGTTCTTTTGTGTCTCACAGGCTGCTGTTCTGCTACTTCTTCCTGTCTTCTGGAAGGTCCTGGGAGTATAGTGGGAGGGAAAGGAGAACCAGCAGCCTGACTGTTTGTAAATCCCTAGCCAATCCCTGGGGTGAGAGGTCCAGCAGGTGGCGGGTAAGCTCATAAATATTGTGAGCCCTGGCAGCCAGGGAGCAGCGCTCCAGTGTCCAGCCATCTTGAGGAGACCCTTGTGCTGGGAGGGTCTGCCCCTAGGGCAGAGATGAGAAAGAGAGAAGCCTCAGGAGTCTGGTGCAGCCATTAAGGTCCCAGTTAGGACTAGCCGGCGGACTTACCGGGGAGAGAAAGCGACTGGGTCAGCGTTTGGACAAAGAGCTAGGATATTGTCAGGGTATCACCGGCACCGGACCTGGGCGTCGGCGCGCGCCTATGCGCCGGCGCGCTCCATTACACACTTCTCAGCAAGATCGTGGTGTTCCCGGGCGTCAGCGCGGCGCTAGGGCGCGCGCAGGTACGCGGCGCTCGGGCGCGCGCGCGTGTGCACGTGCGCGCGTACGGGCGTGCGCGCGTTCGCGATATCGCCAGTTTGGCGCCAAAGTGCACATAAAAATCCCCCTTTGCCTCTGGCACATTGCTGCTTCGTCTCAGCTTGTGATTCATGTAAACCTGAACCTGATTGCTGTTACCCATCTGACCCGGCTTGTTTGACTATCCGTCCTGCTCCTATCCGACCCGGCTTGCCCGACTACTCTTCTGCTACCTGCCTGATACCGTTGCCAATCTCTGCCTGCCTACCGACTCTGCCTCTGCCTGCTGTTTTTGCCTGTTTCATATCCGTGCTGACCCGGACCGTCTGACCCTGCTTGTGCCTGCTGTTGTCCTTGCTGTTGCACCTTCAGCTCCAGCTCCAGTGATCTCTGCATCTACAAGTGTTCCAGCGTGCTGCCTCCAGTGTCTACCTGATCTGCAGTCCAACCATCCCTGTGGGATCTCTCATCACTTCAGCTCCAGAGACTCCGCTCTACAGGCACTCCTACCCCACTGTGCTCAGGAGACCACTGTCCCCACTCCAGTGACTCCTGAACCAGCATTGTATGAGAGGTCTTCTCCTACAAGTCAGGCTCTACTACCAGGTACCTAACAGATATCAGGAGTGAGGAAGCTCCATTTTCTGGGACTGAGCGAGGACTTAATCCAGCTACTCATTGGAGAGGTGACTGTGGGGGGATTCACAGTACAAGTCAGTACTTGGTGCAGCCAGGAGTCATGCAAGACAACCAGAAACGCACCATTTTCACAGATAACGCTTAGTACAGCCAGGAGCAATGCAAGACAGCCAGGAGTTATACTACTACTACTAACCAGGATAAAGTACACTACAGCCCAAGTTGTGCAGTGCAGCTTGCGACTTATACAGAGCAGTTAGAAACCTAGCAGTCCTCAAGGTCTACAGTTTCTACAGTTCGGGGTATTCCATGCTACCCATCCCCTTCCAAAACCCCCAGACTGATTATTGAGCCAGTGGAAGAATGCCGAAAATGGCGTGTGCCTGGCTGTGCGTGCTGTGAGTGGGGAAAATAGTCCGAACTGCCAGCAGTTCCTGCAGGGGTAGTGCTCAGCTTACATTGGGCCAGCTTGGGACGATACAAGTATCCATAACTGATATCCACAGGGCCACTGGTGGTGCTGTAAATCACTGTAGTAGATCACAATACATAATCGTAATGGCCCAAATCTTCCAGGTTTTGTGCAACTGGCTTCCCCTCTGCTCACTGAACACTGGGGGGCGCTTGTTTAGCATTGCCACCTTCACACAACGTTTTGTATTTTTTTATGAATATTAGGAATGATCTGACTGCAGGAGTTTAAAAGGAGGGGCCGTGGCATTACAATCTCTGTCTCTTCCAATTCAAGAACACCTTGTGTTCCAAAGTCAAGGTTCTCTATGAATGGGAGAAGTGCCAAGCAAGTGATCCCCTGTGTTCAGTGTGCAAAATCTGGAAGATCCCGGCTCTTACTGTACGTAGCACAGATGATTTACATCATCACCAGCGCCCCCCCAGATATCCAATATAGGAACTTGCAGCGAACCATCAAAAACAGCCAATGCATTTTGGAAGAACGCTTTCTCTTTCCTCAGGGCTCAAAAATTGGATGGTGTTAGAATGATGATGAGATGCAATAGGAGAACTAACCCAGCCAGCAGTTTATTGTGCCATTAAGATTTGACAGTCTCTATCAGGCGCTAACATAGGTCTACTCTTGCCTCTCACCATAATTCTAAAAAAGATCCACTGCTCAAGTCCTGAGGAAGGGGGAGGCCTTTCCCCTGAGACTTGTTGGATGTTTTTTGCTCTTTAAATGAAAAGTTAAATTAATTTTTGTACTAGGCACTCCTCAGAATTCATCATCTGTTGAGGGTTCTTTTTGTCATGATCAGAGAGGTAGCAGCCTAGGTCCAGAACAAGGTCCACCTACACAATACCTTCATCATGGATTAGCTCCTTTAAAAGGAAGACACACTCAATTGTGGATACATCAGAACCAAGCATTTTTTCTATTGGTCCAGCATCATCACAGCCTAGGACCAGAACAAGGTCTACCTACACAATACCTTTCATCGTGGATTAGCTCCTTTGAAGAAAGACACACTCAATTGTGGAACCATCAGAACCAAGCCTTATTTCTATTGGTCCAGCACCATCACAGCCTAGGACCAGAACAAGGTCTACCTACACAATACCTTCATCATGGATTAGCTCCTTTGAAGGAAGACACACTCAATTGTGGATCCATCAGAACCAAGCCTTATTTCTATTGGTCCAGCACCATCACAGCCTAGGATCAGAACAAGGTCTACCTACACAATACCTTCATCATGGATTATCTCCTTTGAAGGAAGACACAGTCAATTGTGGATCCATCAGAACCAAGCCTTATTTCTATTGGTCCAGCACCATCACAGCCTAGGATCAGAACAAGGTCTACCTACACAATACCTTCATCATGGATTAGCTCCTTTGAAGGAAGACACAGTCAATTGTGGATCCATCAGAACCAAGCCTTATTTCTATTGGTCCAGCACCATCACACACACACACACACAAGACATCTTCTTTATGAAGTAAAGATTTTTTCTTAAAAAAAAAAAAAAAATTTATTTGGTTTTGCAAAAGTCGAAAGATTGAAACGTTTTATTGGTTTTCAAGTATACTAGAAATCCGAGATATGTTCCGTTCACGTACTATAAACCAGCGATGCTATTTTAAAGCTGTGGGCTTGTCACAAACTTCTACAAAGTGACAACAACAACAAAAGAAGCGGCATTGTAATATGCAAAAGCCTCACTTCCCTATAAAAGTCCTAATAAGCTAAACAATTGCTTTCCCAGAGAAGGTGCTTCTTTTAAATCAGGTTAAATGCCTAAAAATTGGAAGCTGTTCACGGTGAAACACTCCAGTAGTAAAAAGATGGAAAGCAAAGCAATAAAGTAGAAGCATAAAAATTAATTGTGAAATTGTGACATAAAAAGTGTAACCCTTCCCTTTACAACTGAGGACAGCACAGCCCCGGGACGTCAAAGCCCCAAGTGAATGTTATCAGGAAGGTCACCGGCAAAATGTCATTCAGTAGAATCTGCAAATTAGATTGCTAGCTTATGGGGCATGGAGATGGATTTTTATACTTTATGGTTGCTCTGCGTTTCCTGAATAATTCTTCGAAAATCAATAACCAGGTTCTGTAGCAGAAGCTTTGAGAATCTTACGACTAAAGCAAGCATAAGTGCGTTAAAGGGGGTCCTTTAATAACCCAAGCCCACATTCGGAGTGGTGGATTAAATGCGCACTGTCCCCCTGTCTGCGGCGGAGCTCCAGGCATCATCTGAACATGATTAAACAACCATTATGCCCACTCACTAAGAAAATTGAGATTTACAGACTTCCGACTCTCCATTTAAATGCAAATGAAAAGTTTTAGCCTGGAACCATGGAAATAAAGAGACAGCATTAAAGACACAGGAGTGCTGTAAAGGTCGCTGGGCCACCGGTGAGATCGCTCCACCAGACTGACAGGATTCCGATGACGGCACATTACCGCCCTGTGTCGGGAACGTCTCCTTCACACTGGATAGAGTTAGCGAGCCAAAGACAGCCCCTGACAGCGTCTGTCTGCATCGCTCCACAATGTCCCAGCAACACGCCAAGGTCACCATGTACGAATGTCCCTGAGTGCAAGGCCAATATGGAAATGGGTTAATAGGTTTATATTACATGGTATACGCATGAGTGAGGTCAAGGTGATGGTAACACGAAAACCTGAAACGTAATACTTATCTTAATATAACCTTATATTACATGATATAACCTTAATATCTATTTCTCAACTTTTTCTCCCTAGAGCAGCGGTGTCCAACTCACGGCCTGGGCATGTCTGTAGGGAAGCCATGCCAATATAGAAGCAATGGCGGTCAATAGGGTCAGGCTAGGCACATGCATGTATGGAGGGACGTGAGCGATGCCAAGGGGTGCCAGGGGTGCCTGGATCCCCAACAATGGGGATCCAAGCAAAGGCATCTCTGGAAGGATGCCAGGGCTGCCAAGTTTGTAATAGCACCGGCAGCAGTAAAGGCAGGGACTCCCGATAGTGCCAGGCAAGTAAATGCCATATGGCTGTATCAAGGGGCTGCTGGGATGAGCTGCACCTCCCCCGATTTCAGTTGCGTGCCCCCCCAAAGCCGCCTGCCCACAAACTCCCCTCTACCTCCCCACACAGCACATACCAGGGTTGCCAACCATCATGAAATTCAAGGACAGTTTGTAAAATCCATGATTTTTACATCTGCCCATGAATGTCCATTATGGACAATCACGGACAGTCGTAAAAATTACAGATATTACAAACTTGTCCATGATGGCTAGCGTATTTTAGGTGTGGCCAAAGACAATTACTCTTCTTCCAATGTGGCCCAGGAAGGTCAAAAGGTTGGACACCCCTGCTCTAAAAGAACCCCTTAAAAATGTCCAGGTCTCAGGGGAAACCCTGCTAAAACCAGTTCATTAGGGGTCAGTGGGGGTCAGTGGGAAAAAATTTCCCCTTACAGTGGTGGTCAGAATTAAATCCTTACAGACAACAAAAAACATCATTGGCATAATACTGATGACTCTGTCATGTGGCATCGGCCCCCGGAATGATGCAGGTACCATCATATAGGAGGTCAAGGAGTCAAAGCTCAAGGAACCCCTAGCAACCTTTTGAGGAACCTTAGGGTTCCATGGAGAAATGGTTGAGTATGTCTGCTCTATTCCATATCTCCATGTAGCCTTTGCATACTACAATTATCATGGTGGCACAGTGGACAATTATGTAACTTTGCAATTTTATGGTCTTGGGTTCAACATTCACTAGAGACAAAAATTGCATTGAGCTTGTATTCCCTCTTTTTTTTTGTGGGGACCTTCAACATTTCAAAAGCAAACTGGTAGAATCCCAGGCATCTGCCTACATAAGTTATGGAAAGTGTACAATTGTGTGTCCCTATCATTGGGGATGGGCATTAAATAAGGGCTCCTCTGGGGTGGGCATTGGTCCATGCTGTCTGTGCAATGCTGTGGAATCTTTAAATGGTACATATTTGAATAAAACTAGAAAGAGTTTGAGAATGAACCAGTTCCAGTGTCTGTGTTATGGTGCCCACTGACAGGTGATGCAGGCTCACCCATGGTACAGAATCTAAGTGTCTTTAGCAGAGCTCCTGATGGTGGAGAGGCAAACTGGCAGCAGGTCATGGTCTTCAGCATCACCCCACCAATGGGTGTCTGGAGTGGAGAGGATAAGTTGCGGAAGCTGTTCGCAGGGTAGTCAGGGTCAGGCCAAGTTCGAGGTGGGTAGCAGGTGAAAGAGTAGTCATGTCCAGGCAGGTGGCAGGCAAGAGTGCAGTCAGGTCCAGGCAGAGGTCTAGGCAGGCAGCAAGCATAAGAGCAGTCAGGTCATTCTGGGCCAGCAACAGACATGCAAGAATTATGCTTCTTTAGCTCTCAGGTAGCTGGTAATAAAGACACAGCACCAGCCACTTCAAAGGACACACCCAACTCTGAACTCTGGGAGCCCTGGTAGGACCATTGAAAGGTCTTGCAGGGGTTCTGCTAGTACCATGGTTAACCTGGAAGGGATTCTGGAAGTCTTAGCAAGGATTCTGAGAATACCACAACAGCCTGAGGCTGAACCCTGGACCTGCACCCGGGACCAGCGTCTGAGACTGAACCCGGGACCTGCACCCGAGACTGAACCTGGACCGACCCCTGAGACTGAACCCGGACCGGCGCTCGAGACTGAACCCCGGACCGGCGCCCGAGACTGAACCCCGGACCGGCGCCCGAGACTGAACCCCGGACCGGCGCCCGAGACTGAAGCCCGGACCGGCGCCCGAGACTGAACCCCAGACTGGTGACGGAGACTGAACCCAGGAGACGTGCCTAAGACTGAACCCAGGACCAGTGCCCAAGGTGGAACCCAGGACCACTGCCTAAAACGGAACCCATAACCAGTGCCGAAAATGAATCCAGAACCAGTACCAGTACTGAACCCAGGACCAGTGTCTAAGACGGAACCTAGCACCAGTGCCTAAGATGGAACCCGGGACCAGTGCCTAAGACGGAACCCAGGACCAGTGCTTAAGACGGAACCCAGGACCAGTGCCTAAGACGGAACCCAGGACCAGTGCCTAAGACGGAACCCAGGACCAGTGCCTAAGACGAAACCCAGGACCAGTGCCTAAGACGAAACCCAGGACCGGTGCCTAAGACGGAACCCAGGACCGGTGCCTAAGACAGAACCCAGGACCAGTGCCTAAGACAGAACCCAGGACCAATGCCTAAGACGAAATCCAGGACCAGTGCCTAAGACGAAACCCAGGACCAGTGCCTAAGACTAAACCCAGGACCAATGCCTAAGACGAAATCCAGGACCAGTGCCTAAGACGAAACCCAGGACCAGTGCCTAAGACTAAACCCAGGACCAGTGCCTAAGACGGAACCCAGGACCAGTGCTTAAGACGGAACCCAGGACCAGTGCCTAAGACAGAACCCAGGACCAGTGCCTAAGACGGAGCCACGGACCAGTGCCTAAGACGGAACCCAGGACCAGTGCCTAAGACGAGACCCAGGACCAGTGCCTAAGACGAAACCCAGGACCAGTGCCTAAGACGGAACCCAGGACCAGTGCCTAAGACAGAACCCAGGACCAGTGCCTAAGACAGAACCCAGGACCAGTGCCTAAGACAGAACCCAGGACCAGTGCCTAAGACGAAATCCAGGACCAGTGCCTAAGACGAAACCCAGCACCAGTGCCTAAGACGGAACCCAGGGCCAGTGCCTAAGATGGAACCAAGGGCCAGTGCCTAAGATGGAACCCAGAGCCAGTGCCTAAGACAGAACCTAGGACTATTGCCCAAGACGGAATCCAGGACCAGTGTCTTTGGCTGAACCAGGACTGTTATCTCTGGTCTTACTAGAGGATGTTAGAAAGCATCATATAGATTTTAAAATCAATCACAAAGCAGAAAGGTTTCAGAAATAAATATACAAGATGTGCCACTATATCTGGCAATACCTACCAGAATTTGCGACTTATCCTCTACTGCCCATAGAAGATGCTCAAACATCTGAAACATGAAGGATCACAGAAGTGAGTTGTGTGATCTACCTTCAGAGACGAGTTTTCAAGCCCAGCTCAAGGAGTTTGAAGTAAGAAGCCTCATTCACTCACTTTCTGAAACACCCTTTAACTTTCCTCTTCTATTAAAAAAGTCAGTCATTTAAAGTTGAACTTTTTTTTTTCTTTGTGTTGGATGGAATTCAGAATTGTTATGCTTGTCAGGATTTCAATGCACAAAGAAAAGTGAAAAGTGAAGAGTCATGTTTTCGGTTGGTACATTAAATTACCACTGGGCACAAAGGCCCAGCATTTCTCAGCTCTCCACAAATTAGGGGAACCCCGTAGGAATGGGGGTCACCTGGAGTTTATAATTCAGATATGAACAATTTAATAAGAGCATGAAAGCAAATTTTCAAGAGCCCAAAATTTTTAATGGTTCGCAGCAAAAAACATACAAAACAGTCAATGTGTTTCAGGGATCAGACAAGCGCCACCTTCAGGGCTCTCATTTCAAATGATGGGGCTCTGAGGTTGGTGTAGTAACCCTAACACCTCCAGGATTTGGGCCATAAAGATGCTCATGGGGTTTGTGTGCCCCAAGAAACAAGTTGGCTGTTTTGTATGTTTTTTGCCCCAAACCAATTTTATCAGTAAAACATTTTGGACTCTTAATCAAGTTTCGGAGGTCAGACAAACTTCCTGAGCGTAAATTAATGGACAAAGGTTTGAGGTGTTCCGTGACTTGTAGAAACCAGGGATACATTTTAGTTGTGTGCAAGTCATGGAACATGTCAAACCTTTGTGCATTAAATACGCTCAGGCAGTTATCTGACCCCCGAAGCTCAATCAAGAGTCCAAAATCTTTTAATGATAAAATTGGTTAATGGCAAAAAAAACCCATGCAAAACAGCCAACACATTTTTGGGGTGTCAGGTCACCTTGAGGCTAGGTGACAGATGCACACCGTTGGGATCAGGAGTGCACCGCAAGGTAGTGGACCCTACGACTGACTGCTGTGGATGGGAGTCAGGGTGGTAAGGAAGGCAGGGCCGCTGGAACACCAACATGGATCCCACTGGGGTTAGAGCATAAGATTCCCTGGGGCGCAGAGTCTAAGAGCCAGCAGGTGTTCACCAGAGCCTCTAGTGGTGAGGATGGACTGGGCTGCAACTGGATCCAGGTCGCGACCCCCAGGGTCCCGCAGCTCACGCCCACAGTAGGCAACAGGAAGATAGGGATAGTAAGGGAATAAGCCAAGGTCAGGGCCACAAGCAGACAAGGACAACAGAGTTCACGCCAAGGTTCAGGGTCACAGGCAAACAGGGATAGTCGGGGACACGCCAAAAGTCAGGGTCACGAGCAGACAGGAATAGTTGAGAACATGCGAAGGTCGGTAACAGAAACAAACGTAGAGCACACGGCAGGCAGGAACAGGAAGCCAAAACACACAAAGGCTAACACACAATGGTTGATCAGCACTGCTGGCTTGCAGTGCACAGGTTAATATAGGGTTTCCTGATAGGGCCTGGGGTGGGGCCATGCTTAGAGGAGAGATTATAAAACCAGCCAGGTGTGAGTGGCTGACCTCTTAGTCTGAACACATGAGGAGAAGGTAAGCTGACAGAGAAAGATTACTGCATAACCATGACATGGGGTCAGACAAACTCCATGAGCATCTTTATGCCTCAAAGGTTTGAGTTGTCAAGGTTACCACACCAGGCTTAGAGTCCCGTCATTTAAAGGAAGATAGCCCATAAGAAGGTGGAGTTTTACTTACCCCTTAAATGCGTTGGCTGCTTTGTAGGTTTTTTGCCATGAACCAATTTTATCATTAAAATATTTTGGACACTTAATCGAGTTTTGGGGGTCAGACATACTGCCTGAGCGTACACAAAGGTTTGAGGTTTGAGGAGTACCACTAAAAAATTAGGCCTGTTTACTACACCAACTATACTACTACACCTGGTTACTACACCAACCCCCCCTAGTGGGGGACACAGCAATGAAATCCTTGCATGAGCAGTCTAATAAGAGCACCAGAGAGAATGTTCAAGAGTGCAAAGTCTTATTGATAAAATTTATTTACAGCAAAAAACAAAAACAAAACCACCAACACGTTTCAGGAGCCAAACACTATATTCCTCAGGGCTCTCATTTAAAAAGATGGGACTCTGGGGATGGTGTAGTGACCAAGGATAAATGTTTATTGGTGTGCAAGTCATAGAACATCCCAAAACTTTGTAGCATGAAGACGCTCATGGAGTTTGATCCCAAAAAAGCGTTGGCTGGTTTGTATGGTTTTTTTTGCCGTTAATCAATTTTACTGCCTGAGCATATTTAGGCCTCAAAGGTTTGAGTTATTCTATCACTTGCACACCACTAAAAATTATCCATGGTTACTACACCTTTCCTAGCGTGCCTACAATTTGAATGGGAGCCCCGAAGAAGGGGGAGTTAACCTATCAGGGATTCTGGAAGTCTTAGCAAGGATTCTGAGAATATAACCGCTCGAGACTGAACCTGGGACCGCCGCCCGAGACTGAACCTGGGACCGTCGCCCGAGACTGAACCTGGGACCGCCGCCTGAGACTGAACCTGGGACCACCGCCCGAGACTGAACCTGGGACCGCCGCCCGAGACTGAACCTGGGACCGTTGCCCAAGACTGAACCTGGGACCGTTGCCCAAGACTTAACCTGGGACCGTCGCCCAAGACTGAACCGGCGCCCAAGACTGAACCTGGGACCACCGGCCAAAACTGAACCTGGGATCGTCGCCCAAGACTGAACCTGGGACCGCCACCCGAGACTGAACCTGGGAACAACACCCGAGACTGAACCTGTGACCGCTGGCCAAAACTGAACCTGGAACCGCCGCCCAAGACTGAACCCGTATTTAAACCACAAAGGTTTGAGGTGTTCTATCTCTGGGTGCTACACCTTTCCCAGAGTCCCTACATTTTGAATCAGAGCCCTGAAGAAGGAGTTAGACTTCCAAAATGCACTGGCTGTTTTGTATGTTGTTTTGTTGAGGACCACTTTTTTCATTAAAAGATTATCCCCACCACTCCAGGCTTGGTGTCACAGCAACAGCGCCATTAGGCGGAAAACTAGGGTCAAGGTACCAAGCAGGGATCCAGATGACTATATGATCCAGACCATGTTCCTAACTCTTCAGTCAAACCAAAAATGTAAAAAAAAAGATAACTTTAGCTGAAGTTCCACTTTAAACTTGTGTGGGCAGATGTTTCTTTATCACTACTAGTGTTCATGCTGAGCCAATCTCTTGAAAGTTGTTAGTGATCTCATAGTCAGATGCCAGACTGTCTTGTTAGACCATTTAAAGTAAAGAAATGCTCAGCACCTGTGTTAGCTATTTCCTAGATTTGGCTTTCTATGGGGTCACCATTGGCTGCAGACCCTTCTATACCGACTGTGGGCAACAGAGCAGGACAGGATGTTGATTGTTTGTTATCCCAGGTAGGTAACCTGATCTTGTCGATAAATGGGCTGCTTACACTTTGATTAGTGTTTGCAATATTTCTATCCTGCCCACAAAATGGGTATTTTCATGCAGAGATGTAAAAAGTTGAGACTACAGAGGTGTAATTATAGCTATATACCATTTTTAATTACAGGTTGGCTGGTGTTCAGCTGTATGTGGGTGTAGACATTAGTAATGATTACGTGACATATATTTTCCTTGATATAAAATACTCATATTTGTGCATATACAGAGTGATGCGCCATCATGAGAAGGTTTTTCCTCTTGTTTAACAGTAAAAATAGAATTTCTAGAAGATGAGGAGATTGGCAGGACCATCTGAGCAAATGCGGGGCCTAATGTATAGGTAGGCACCCTGTTGTCATAGGTCTATAGTAAATGTCACTTTCCTGGGTAGTAGTAGTATGTCCAGAACAATTTATAGCCTTTCATTGGGTTTCTCCCCTAGGTTTAGGATTTCTGTTGTTCCCTGCAAGAAGGGGTTAACATATTTCCCTCAGCTCTGGTCCTCCCTAACAAGAAGTAACCCAATAACCAAGGCAGATCCCCCTCAGATATATTGGGTAGAGTCTAGTAAGGTTGGGTAGAGCAGGGTGTATCTTAGAAAAGGAAAATCTAAAGGTGAACTAGAGTAGCTATATTTGGTCCCCTACGTGGGGTTCCCCTATCATGGGCTGTAAGGCACCCGACACTCAGCACTGACCTAAAAGAAATAGGGACTAAGCCCCTCTTTAACGGGAAGAAACCCAACAACCCTGGTAGATCCTCTCAGATACATTGGGTAGAGTCTAGTAAGGATGGGTAGAGTGAGGTGTATCTTAGAGAAGGGAGATGTAAAGGTGAACTAGTGCAGCCATGTTTGGTCTCCTACATGGGCTTCCTCTACCATGGTCTTTAAGGCATCCGACACTCAGTCAGCACTGACCTAAAAGGAATAAGGACCAAGCCACTCTTTAACTAGAAGCAACCCAATAATCCTAATAGATCCCTTCATATACATTGTGTAGAGTCTAGTAAGGTTGTGTAGAGTGAGGTGTATCTTAGAGAAGGAAGAAGTAAAGGTGGACTAGTGGAGCTTGGTCCCCCTATTTTGGCTTCCCCTACCATGGGCTTTAAGGCACCCGACATTTAGCCCTGACCTAAAAGGAATGGGGACTAAGCCCCTCATTAACAGGAAGCAACCCAAAAATCCTGATAGATCCTCTCATATACATTAGGCAGAGTCTAGTAAGGCTGGGTAGAGTAAGGTGTATCTTAGAGAAGGAAGATATAAAGGGGGGCTAGTGGAATGATGTTTGGTCCCCCTATGTGGGCTTCCCATACCATGGGTTTTAGGTCACCCAACACTCAAAGGGGGGGGGGGTCTAGTAAATTTACTTGTCCTGGGAAGTAGTATGCCCAGGCCAATCAGTAGTTTTCACTTGGTTTCTCCCCTTGGTTTAGGATTGCTGCTGTTCCCTGCTGCCACCACTGGGTGTCACTGGCACTCAGGGCAATAGTCATGTGGGGGAAGTAACAATCCTGGGCTAATTAGCATGTATGCCCCCCCCCCGGCAACCACTAGGAGGTTCATGACCAGTAGTGCATGCTGGGGGAGGATACAAATGTCTGAGAAGTGGCCTGGTGAGTTATCTTCCCCCTGGGCTGCAGCCTGGGGAGGTGTGTGCAATGGTTTGGGCTGAGTAGGCCAGAGCCTGGCTGGGGCCTAGCTCATAATCCTCAAGCTGCCCTGCCTGGTCAAGGAGGTTACAGCACCCAAGGTCCAGTGGATGGAAGTCCTGCTTGGGGAGATTGGTGCCTGCTCTCAGAGGATCCTGTCACTCCATTGGATGGAGGAGAAGACTGGTGGAACCTAAAGCCCTGTAGCTGGAGAAGACCTCTACCCTAACCTTCTTTCCCTGTGAGTTAGAGCAATACAATTTTGAAAAGAATAAAGTGTCTGCCACGCCACCCATCATTGTCTTGACTGTCTCCGTTACGGCCATGGATCCATCCTGGGATAATGCTAGCCCTCTCCCTGCCCCCAGCCAATATGGACAAAGTTGTTCACTGTATTGCGTGCCGCCAACCTCTGTTTGCAGTAGAAGGATAATGCTGGCCTTTGGTTCCTGTAAAAAGCACAATGCCAGCCTCCCATTGTAGAAAATCTAAACGCCGGCTTCGGGTGAAAGTAAATCTACAATACCAAACTATCGCCGGTAAGAAATACAAAAAAAATAAAATAACAGATTGCAGTAATGGGAAAATCAAACAGTGAGGGATACCTATTGAGGGCTACCTGAGTAGATTAAAATTGTAAGCTTTGAAAACATATGGGGTCTCTCCATCAGAAAAGCCTGACAAAAATATCTGAGATGTCACAAAAAATGGGCAATTTTAATCTGCCCGGAACGGGTAATTACCTAATATTACCTTTTTCTGCGCCAATTGATGGTCAACATTGTACAACATTCTGTAACTACACATTATAGTAACTTGAGTGGCAATTGTTAATGGATAATGCCAGCCTCTCACATTTGGAAAATACATCAATAGCATCAGGTAGCAGGAAAGAAGTACTGCTGGCCTCCAGTGCTTGAAAACGTACAATGCAAAAAAAAAAATTCCTGTGGTTACAATAAGTGTGTGCTGGGAGCTTGCTAGCTTTAACCCAGGGGGGTCTCAAACTGGCGGCCCTCCAGCTGTTGCGGAACTTCAAGTCCCATCATGCCTCTGCCTATGGGAGTCATGCTTGTAACTGTCAGCCATGCAATGCCTCATGGGAACTGTAGTCCTGCAACAGCTGCAGGGACACCGGTTTGAGACCCCTGCTTTAACTCTTTTGCTGCCAGAGCCATATTTTCTGAAAGCAGAGACCCCAGAGAATAAAATGGTGGTAGGCTGCCATTTGTTTATGTCACGTGATGTTAGCATAAACGTTTATCGAAGGCATAATATCAGTGACAAATACACAAGAAGGTAATTTTGATGCACACAAATGCAATACTGTTATGATTGAAGGGTTCCACATGTACTGTCACTTTAAGGCTGGCTCCACCCAGGAGTGATGACAGGGGTCAAGGGGCATAGTAGCCATCTTAGAGCACATGTAAGGAAGCATAATAAGATATACCTGTCCTGAGATGTATGTTGGAGTGTACAGTGAGGACTGAAATAAACATCAGTTGTTCCACACCAGAGTCTTGTGCCTCTCACAACTCAGAGGATATAACAAATACATTACCCAATCTCCTGGTAAAATATAAAAGATGAGGTTGCGTTGAGTAAATAGATACCAAACATGCCATGCTTTAAAACGCATGTCCATGAAACGGCGACAGACTTTGGTACCCAACATTGTCTATAGGTGACGCTTTAAAAGTCTTTACAAGTCATCAGTTTAGAGTTCAAACCAAAGAAATATAGAAAAGGAGCACCAGACCAAAACCAGATAAAAGAGCACAATATAAAATTTAATTGCTGGTAATATAAAAACAGGCAACATGTTTCAGGGGCAACACCACTCCCCACTTCATCAGGACTCACTGCTCATGGAAGGTTCACTAGAGGTTCTAGCAGTTCTGGTGCTACCACTAGGCAGACGCCAAGTGCCAAGTGTGCAGTGCTGCAACAGATCTTGCAACTATCAACCAGGCAGCCGTTCCGGAGGCTGGACAGCACCCGTGACCACCCCCCCCCCCCCCCCGATGCATCCTGGCATTTTCACTGGAGGAGCAGAGTAACTCATGGGCTGCGCTCTGGGCTTGGGGACAGGTGGAGCCTGGAGGAGGCACCAAGCACAGGGTCACGTTGTCGGATACAAGTTTGCTGAACCCAAGACCGTCACCTGGTGTGGTGAGTGAAAACTGTCCCTGGCTGAGATATGAGACATGCAATTTGCAAGTGTGTATATATATATATATATATATATATATATATATATATATATATATATATATAGTGACTGATCTGAGGCTGCATTTGAACTTGGTTGAATCTGTGGATATAATATTATTTTCTGAAAAAACAAAAAAAAGGGGGAGCAGAGGGGAGGCCTTGTGTATTTACCAAGACACCATTTAATAAAAAGTAATGTACCCACAATACAGTGGGGACCAAAGCAGGGTGGCTACATTCCTACATAAAGTGGGACCAAGGCTAGGGGGGCTATGCTCCTACATACAGTGGGACCAAGGCTGGGGGGGGGGGGGGCTATGTTCCTACATACCTTGGGTCCAGGGCAAGGGGGACTACATTTCTACTTACAGTGGTACTACGTTTCTACATACAGTGGGACTAAGGCGGGGGGGGAGTGGGCTATGATACCAAATACATTGGGTCCAAGGCAGAGTGGCTACATTTCTACATACAGTGGGACCAAGGCAGAGTGGCTACATTCCTACATACAGTGGGACTAAGGTGGGGGGGGGGGTATGTTCCTACATACAGTGGGCCCAAGGCAAGTGGGCTAAGTTCCTACATACAGTTGGACCAAGGTGGGGGTGCTACATTCCTACATTAATTGGACCCAAGGCAAGGGGGTTAGGTTTCTACATACATTGGGACCAAGGCAGGGGGACTACTTTTCTACATACAGTGGAACCAAGGCAGGGGGGCTACATTCCTACATACAGTGGGTCCAAGGCAAAGGGGGCTATGTTTCTACATACATTGGGACCAAGGCAGGGGGGACTACGTTCCTACATACAGTTGGACCAAGGTGGGGGTGCTACATTCCTACATACATTGGACCCAAGGCAAGGGAGTTAGGTTTCTACATACATTGGGACCACAGCGGGGGCACTACATTCCTATATAGTGTGGGACCAAGGCAACTGGGCTACATACGTACATACAGTGGGACCGAGGCAGTAGCACAATGTTTCTATATACAGTGGGACCAAGGCAGGAGGACTATGTTTTTACTTACAATTGAATCATGAAGAAAGTCAGCTGTAGGTGGCCTAGAAGAGGCCAAGAGCAAAGGAATGGACTTTTCCAAGTTAAAGGGGGGTTCCGGCCAATTTTTTTTTTTTTTAAGTCAGTGACTTTTAATGAGGACACTTACCTGTCCAGCGAGCACACGATGTCGCCCCCCCGAGGCCAATCCATCCATCGGATTGGCCGGCGGTGCCTCCATCCTAACTAAGGGAAACAGGCAGTGGAACCTTGCGGCTTCACTGTCAGTTTCCTACTGTGCATGTGCGAGCGGCGCGGCGTTCTGTGAATGGCCCCGTTGTTTCCTGGGACACACACATGTCCCAGAAGGCAACGGGGCCCCTCACCTTAGGAGGAGGAAGCACCGCGGAATAGGAAGAGGCAGATTAGGAAGACTGCCTAGCAACAGGGGTTTCAGGTAAGTAAAAAAAAATTTTTTTTTTTTTATTTTTTTTTTTTTTATGAATTTTAATGCCATTTCCTTTTTTAGGGTGGACCTCCACTTTAAGAACATACACGGTATTCTTGAATAGAATTATTTTGTTTTTAAACCAGAGTTTAGTGTCACTTGTAAAGATCAAGCTTAAAGATAAGAAAAAAAAAAAACACTTAAAAAGAAAAACAGTCTAATGGCTCCAGAAGCAAAGCTGCTTAGAAGCCTAAAAATAACTCCCGTCACCTAAACAAGCTATAAATTCCAGCAAAAAAAAAAAAAGAGACACCGCCAAGAAGAAAAAAAAATGACAGTAAATAGCAATGGGGAGAACACAACTTATCTTAAATGGCATCGGCGAAATATTTGCTTTTCAAAGTACTCCTAGCATTCGGTAAATTAGAATATCAATGGAAAAAAAGGGCCCCGTCGCCTCTCCTGCAGGTTCTGTGTACATTTGTGTGCACCTTCAGATCCACCACTTTCCGAGGCTCCCGTGTAATTGTGTCTGTTAAACCCACATATCCATATTTATACGGAGGAGTATAATCCGCCTTCCACGCTGTACTCTGCACCGTACACAAAAAGCCATTACTGAAGCCTTCACATCACTCCCGTTCCGTGATGTAGTGTATATCGTGCTTTTACAATTCCCAATTCCCTGAAAGTGTTCCCTGAAGCTTTTTTTATTTTTTTAACGCATTTTCTTTTTTTTCTTTTTTTTTTTTACCAAATTCACATTTAACAGGAAGTGCGGTTGAAGATACGCGCCTGCATTTTTTTTTTTTTCTACAATGTGTCAGAAAAGTTTGATTTCATTTGCAGGTGTCAGCTCCTTGCGCGTTCTGTGGAGGCAACGGGGGAAAATATATAGTCGGCACAATTAACGGAGTAATCACCTAGCCTGGTGAAAAAAAAATAAAAAAATAGAGGGCTCGAAGAAAAAAATGTGCGGCTGGTTTTTATTCTTCGACAAGCGGACGTTTTTATGGGCTGTGTTTGCAGAATGGATAATTCATTTCTCTTAATTAACAGGTTTAAAATAGTATTACTGAGAGGAGGATTTAGAGCTGGGGGGAGAATAGTAAAATTGCGGCTGCTCTGGGGGAATTCAGGATTTGGACCCAATATACAGTGAGGAGGGGGGGGGGGGTAATGATTTGATCCCCTGCAGATTGTGTAAGTTTTGCCCACTTACAAAGAAAGGAAGGGCCTATCATTTTTATCATAGGTGTATTTTATTTGATAGAGACAGAATATCAACCAAAAATCCAGAAAAAACACATGATAGAAATGTTATAAATGGAGTTGCAGCTCAGTGAGTAAAATAAGTATTTGATCCCCAAGCAAAACATGACTTAGTAGTTGGTGGAGAAACCCTTGTTGTCAAGCACAGAGGTCAGATGTTTCTTGTAGTTGGTGACCAGGTTTGCACACATCTCAGGAGGGATTTTGGTCCACTCTTCTTTACAGATCTTCTCTAAATCCTTAAGGTTTCTTGGCTGTCTCTTTTCAAATCGTAGTTTCAGCTCCCTCCATACAATTTCTATGGGATTAAGGTCTGGAGACCGGCTAGGTCACTGCATGACCTTAATGTGCTTCTTCTAGAGCCACTACCTTGTTGCCTTGATGGTATGTTTTGGGTCATTGTCATGCTTCAAGACCCATCCACGACCCACCTTCAGTGTTCTGGCTGAAGGAAGAAGGTCCTCATCCAAGATTTTACAATACATGGCCCCGTCCATTGGCCCCTCAGTGCGGCAAAGTCGGCCTGTACCTTTAGCAGAGAAACAGCCGCAAAGAATATGGGTTCCTCCTCCATGTGTGACTGTAGGGATGGTGTCCTTAAGGTCATAATCACCATTTTTCTTCCTCCAAACATGGCGAGTCGAGTTGAGACCAAAATTGAGCTCTTTGGCATTATCTGACCACAGCACTTTCTCCCAATCCTTCTCTGAATCATTTAGATGTTCATTGGCAAACTTCAGATGTTCCTGTACATGTGTCTTCTTGAGGAGGGGGACCTTGTGGGTGCTGCAGGATTTCAATTCATGGCAGCGTATTGTGTTACCAATGGTTTGTTTGGTGACTGTGGTCCCAACTGCCTTGAGATCATTCACAAGTTCCTCCCGTGTAGTTCTGGGCTGATCCCTCACTTTTCTCATGATCAACCTCACCCCATGAGGCAAAACCTTGCATGGAACTCCAAACCGAGGGCGATTGATGGTTAGTTTGTATTTCTTCCATTTGTGAATAACTGCTCCAATAGTTGTCTCCTTCTCACCAATCTTCTTCCTGATGGTCTTGTAGCCCATTCCAGCCCTGTGCAGGTCTACAACCTTGTCCCTGACGTCCTCTGACAGCTCTTTGGTCTTGCACATGATAGTGACGTTTAAAAATGGAAGAAAGATTGTGTGGACAGGTGTCTTCTATACACAACGAGTTGTCGTTAGGAGCACCTTCTTACATTGACAGAACTAATCTGTGTACCACATGAGCACCTACTATAGCCAGTCTGTGGGGGGAGAATTATTGTTGGTTGGGGATCAAATTTTTTTTTTACTCACTGAACTGCAACTCCATTTATAAAATTTGTATCCTGTGTGTTTTTTTCTGGATTTTTGGTTGATATTCTGTCTCTATCATATAAAATACACCTATGATAATAATGATAGACCCTTCATTACTTTTTAAGTGGGCAAACTTAGAAAATCTGCCGGGGTTTAAATCATTATTTTTGCCACTGTAGAGCAGGGCACGCATACTGAGAAGACATGGGAGGCTGGGCACCTCTCTCCATTATACTGCTAACTGGGATCGTTCCTCTAACCTCTGCACTCCCTGCAACGCAGATCGAACCATGCTTTTAGGTCCGATATGTTAATAAGGCACTTTGTTCCTGGAACAGGGGCTTCTGGGAAATCCAATGCCATCTCTAACAATGACCTGTGACATGCTCTTAATATCCGGAATGCCAATCGTCTCTTCAGGCAGGAAGGACAAAGTCTGCTGTCTACATGGAGTTCATTATTAACAAAATCATAAAGTTCCAGCATTGAAGAATTCCAACCAGAGCTGCGTCTGTAATGGCCAGATAAAATAACCCAGTTACGGTACTGGAAAAACTTCAACTGTGCATTGAAAATCAAAGTGAACCTGCCAAGTATTTTAACCCCTTGATGTCGATCTCATACAAATAAGCGGCCCCACTAGACTGGGCTTTTTTTTTTCCCCGTGGGGCCACATTTTTAGCCTATCTCCCTTTGTGCTGTAAACGCACCACGCGGCGCACTCCCAGCACAGAGACCGGGGTCTCACCGAGAGCCCTGGGCCCTGTACTAATGATCGCCCAATTCTGTGTCACCTGATCGCTGCGATAGCCTCTGATTGGCTACCACAGTGATCAGTCACAGTGAGGCCCGCCCCAATGTTTGCTCTCTCTGTGAATGGAGGAGAAAGATACATGGGATCTCTCTCTTTCCTTGCAGAGGAAAAAAAAGTGTGTTTAAAAATAATAATAATAATAATAATAATAGGAAAAAAAAAATGGAAATACAAAAAATACCTAGATCAAGGTTTGATCTACGTCAGTGCCAGGGTTAGTGTTTGGGTCAAAGGTCAAGGTCAGAGTCAAAGGTCAGGGTCAGTATTTTGTGGACAGGATTTTTTTTTTTTAAATTAGTATCGGTGTCAGTGTTATTGTATTTTAGGTAGGATAAAAAAAAAGAAAAAAGCAAAATGTGCACTATTGCTTCTGGGCTGTACTACGGGTACAAACAACAACTAACATACACACATGTGGTATCACTGCGATCGTTCGGGGCAGAAGAATTTATTTTGGGTTTGTCCTTTGGTGGAAGGTTATGGTAGTAGCAAGAAATATACAGATACGTTTTCTTTCTATTTAGTTATTTTTTGGCTCTACTCCAGATGCCCGTCATGGCTAAGACGCTCTTCTTTGGGCGCCCTTGGCAGTGGCCGTCTGTTGACTCCTCTATCTGCCACTCCCTCCTGTTTCCGTGGTGACCGATTGGTTGGTCTCCTGGAAACTCCTCCGCGACGGTGGCACTCCGCAATGCTTGCGTCTGACGTCATGTCACGCATGCGCGGCGTTGAGGTGCGGCGCGACTGCGACTCAGGAGGCCTCCCACAAGCCCTGGATCATTTCAGGCCGCACGTAGTTCACACCAATTAGGCGGGCGGTGCAGTGGAAATAAGTAGGCACCTAAATATCCCGGCTTTACTCTCATAGTTCCATGGCCACCGGGAGGATTAGCTGGGGAAGTCTAATTGAGTCTGAACGTTACCAGCAGTAAGTAACTTTGGAAACTTTGCACATTATTGCCCAACACCTAATACTCCACTTACATGGGGCGGTTGCTGATGGTCAACATCGCGCCCTGTTATTTCTGGGGCTCTGATGATGGCTGCCAACACCAATGATCTTTATTACGTACTTTTTTCCTATCTTTATTTATACCCTGTTTCCCCGAAAATAAGACCTAGCGTGATTGTCAGTGATGGCTGCAATATAAGCCCTGCCCCCCAAATAAGCCCTACCCTGTTTCCCCAAAAATAAGCCCTACGCTGAAAATAAGACCTACAAGGACTTTAACTAGGGCTTATTCGGGGGGTAGGGCTTATATTGCAGCCATCACACTAGGTCTTATTTTCTGGGAAGGGTAGTCCCTTTATTAATATCTCCATCAAAATTATGGTTTGGAGGCACTTGCATTTTGTAAGCAGCTATAAACGCGGACAGGGTTGCCGGAGACTCCATGTGACACTGTTTTAAATATATGAATGTGGATTTTCTTCATGTATACACAACTAAATAAGATGCAAGTTGCTATTATATTGGCTTTCCCACTTCTGTATGCCATTGAATAGATGCACTAATTTACTTTTTAATATCTGCATTCTAGATGATATACATCCTGTTAATCCCTGATGAAGGAGGCTACAGTTTTCTCTAAAATGCATTGGGTATAGGATATTGTATCTATATGTTGTATACTGTGATTTTTTTTAGTTGTTCATGACCATGTTCACTCTTTTATGTATATATTTCTTTTTGAATAAACAATTTTTCTTACTTCAACTCTATCATTGGTAGTGCCTTTATAGTCCCAACCCTAGGTGTTTACCTTTTTTCTTTACTAAATATATGGGGATGTCTCTGCTAGATTGGGCTGTCTCTTTGCTGGATTAGGAGGTCTCTTTGCTGAATATATGGGGCTGTCCAATTTGGTGGGACAGCCAGTGGGTGGGCCCTGGGGAATGCTGACGTCAGGCTCGGGGGGGGGGGGGGGCGGGCCTAAAGCTGTGTAAGGGGCCCCAACATTTCAACTCTATCATTGGTAGCGCCTTTAAAGTCCCACCCCTAGGAGTTTACCCTTTTTCTTTAATGAATATATGGGGATGCCTCTGCTGGATTTGGCCACCTCTTTGCTGGATTGGGATATCTCTTTACTAAATATTTGGGGCTGTCCAATTTGGTGGGACAGCCAGTGGGCGGGCCCTGGGGAATGCTGACATCAGGCCCGGGGGGGGCGGGCCTAAAGCTGTGTAAGGGGCCCCAAAATTTCAACTCTATCATTGGTAGTGCCTTTAAAGTCCCACCCCTAGGAGTTTACTCTTTTTTCTTTAATGAATATATGGGGATGCCTCTGCTGGATTTGGCCATCTCTTTGCTGGATTGGGACATCTCTTTACTGAATATATGGGGATGTCTCCGCTGGATTGGGCTGTCTCTTTGCTGGATTAGGAGGTCTCTTTGTTGAGCATATGGGGATGGCTCTTTGCTGAATATATGGGGCTGGCCAATTTGGTGGGAGGACCAGTGGGTGGGCCCTGGGGAATGCTGGTGTCAGGCTCGGGGGGTGGGGGTTAGGCCTAAAGCTGTGTAAGGGGCCCCAAAATTTCTGATGGCTGCTCTGACTGCAAGATTTGCATCCTCGAAATGGATGGCTGGGATTAGGAATCTGTTGGTATAAATCATATAAATCAGATAATTAGCCTGCTATGCTTTACCCCACTGTACTTGGGGACTATTTTAGAACCGCCACCCAACCCCCCCCCCCCCCCCAGCATTGCTTGTATGGAAATGGCCAACCATAGTTTATAAGCATTTTCTGGGGAAGGGTTTGTTTTTATTGCTGTGTGTCACCTTGGGTACTTTTTCCACTTTCTTCCTGTGCCACCAAGTTACCAGCAGGACACCTCAATATAATCATGACAGAGGTTCTAACCCTTCTCCCCCATCTCAAAAACTATTAAAAAAAAGTTCCAAATCACTAATTTCATCTTTTAAATGCTTGATCAGAAGCCAGAGTCTGACGTAAGTGTTTTGGGGTCCTTTAGTCAGAAACCAGGTTGAAAGGTAAGTGATCTGGGATTCTCCAGTCAGAAGCCAGAGTGAAAGGTAAGTTATTTGGGATCCTTCAGTAGGAAGTCAAACTCAAAAGTAAATGATTTGGGATCCTTCTGTCAGAAGCCTAAGGTAATCTAAGGTAAGCTATTTGGAATACTTCAGTCGGAAGGCAGACTCAAAAGGTAAGTTATTTGGGATTCCTTCAGTAGGAAGTCAAACTCAAAAGTAAGTGATTTGGGATCCTTCTGTCAGAAGCCTAAGGTAATCTAAGGTAAGTTTTTTGGAATACTTCAGCCGGAAGGCAGACTCAAAAGGTGAGTGATTTGGGATCTTTCAGTTGGAAGCCAGACTCAAAATGGTAAAGTGATTTGGGATCCTCCATTCGGAAGTTGGCGTCTAAGTTAAGTATGGTAAGTATTTTTTTTCCTACAGTGGGGACACCTGTTCATGTGGCAACTAAGAGAGGACTTCACCTTGTGTCTATGGGACGGGAAGCGAGAAGATATCACCCGGAAAAAATAGGTAGAAAAAAAACTTTTAGGCTTTAGATATGGGTAATGGGGCTTCCAAACTGCTACACTAATTTTAATTTGGCAAAGTTAATTTGGCATACTGGCAGTAAAAAAAAATTGGCAATGACTTCAGAAAACTAAAGAAAAACTGGACCTGTTGACCACTCAAATTCTCCTGGTGTTATGTTTTCCGTCAATGAAGAATACTCAATAGTTGATGTGGACACCTCTTCACTCCTGCTCCACTTTCCATAAACCTGCCCCTTCGATGTCTATAGCCAACACAACGATGAGAACCGTCCAGGCTCAATTCATGCTCTTAACTGAAGAAAAAAAAAAGGAACTGTAAACTCCTCGTCGGAGGTCACTGACACAATCACTCGTGAAACTAATTTCATCTTTTAATTGCTTGTTATGGCTTATCGTTCCACCTCGGTTGGTTCACCCAAAGACTTCATTGAAATGAAGCACATTCTGGGCACGAGCTGGAACCGCGGCCTGGTACAAGACGTTAGGACGAGAAGCTGTGTAAACCCTAATAACACGTCTCTGAGCCAGATAAGAAATTAATCACTGTATTATGTGGCTGCAAAACAAATAGGAAATAATGAGTGTGGATTAACGCTCTACTTTCTCTTCGTGCCACATTGATGCGTTCCAGATGTTATTAACAGAAGCCGGTTTTAAATCATTAGCACTGCAGATATTTTTGCCTTGCAGCCATTCAGAGGATGGGCGACACTGGATTTCTATTGTGGAGTTAATCGTCGTCTAGAGGAAATTATTAACTGGAACACTTGTTCAGTCCCAGCAGAATGCACGAATGGCATGCACAAAGGACGTTTGTATGCCAGGTTGCTGGTCTCCAAAAAAAAAAAAAAAAAAGAAATTTGCAATGAGGTCAACTATATCTGTTACAAGGATTTTCAATTTCACAATCTTCGTTGCAGATCCTTTTTTGCTTCTGTTAAAGGGCAAGTCCACTTTCATTGTAAAGAAAAAAAAAAAAAAAAGGAACCCCTTGTGGTGATCAATGTACATTGCAGGGATTTTAACAAACATTGCAGAAACTTGTGTTGCTCTGAAGAAATAGCTGTTTGTTTCACCATGTCCTGTGCACACTGATTCTGAATGTGAATGGGTCTGAGACCCATTTCCTGATTGGCCGAAAGGAGAAATGTTCGAATTGGCCTAGGAGGAGGGAGGAGATGAGCGGTGGGAGCCGCCGCCCATCGCAGAGGAGGGAAGCATGGTCCGTGCCATAGATGGGGTAAGTACCGGGCTCATAACCAACCGACCGAACTGGCTGTGGGTGCACTCTTTGGCCCCCCCTTCCAAAAAATCTTTTTGCACCAGCCACCACTGGTATACTGTATGTGTGCAACTGGCGTGAAGAAGTTAGGTACACCTTCTTGGGCATCCCACAATGCACTGCAAAAACCTCTCATGTTCCACGGTCAGGGGTCAGGCTTGGAGACCAGTAGCTATAGCAGTAGAGAGGCTGCCACAGATCAGCAGCATAGGTACACGAGTAGGTCCCCCTGGCGGTTGACAGAGGCTCACCCAAGGTGCGAGGTCTAAGCACTCACTGGTATTCATCACACCTCCTGATGGTGCAGATGGGTCTTGCTGCATGTTAGAACCAGGTCATGGTCCTCAGGATCACCCTACCAGGAGGTAAGAAAACTAGGGTCCAGTAGCAGATATAGCAGGTAGGGTTCAAGCAAAAGCGTAGTCAATAAACAAGCCAAAGGTCAGTAACAAGTGTTTACAGGTTGGGATCAAGTGGAAGAGTAGTTGAGGAACAAGCCAAAGGTCGAGAAAGAGTGGTAGCGGAGATACGGACAGCAGCAGGAGTGATGAAAGTGAAATATCGGCTGGAGAGAGCACAATAATCTGGCTTAGACTTAATGCAGGTGGTCAGACAGTCTGGCTAGCTTCTGTGTTCTTCACCTATATCAGCCCCTTTTCCCATTAGACAAGCAGGCTTACCGGTACTTGGTTGCCCCCAGGACTTATACACAATGCTTTAGTGCCCCTGGCCACCATGCTGGGGCAAGCTCAAACTGAGCAAAGCAAATAGGTACTTGGGGTTGGTAGAGAGGCAGAGTGGTTCAATGACAGTCCAGTTACAAGGGCAGGTAAGGTTCTGTCAGAAACCATGAACCAGACCGAGACAGAAGTACAGTTAAATCACACTTGTTTATTGATAAAAATAAAAAGGTAAATAGAGTAAGAGTAGTCAAAGCATAGCCAGAGTCCAGTAACCGGATCGGGTAGTCAGCCAAGCCAGAGTTCAGTAACTGGATCGGGTAGTCAGCCAAGCCAGAGATCAGTAACCGGATTGGGTAGTCAGCCAAGCCAGAGTTCAGTAACTGGATCAGGTAGTCAGCCAAGCCAGAGTTCAGTAACCAGATCGGGTAATCAGCCAGGCCAGAAGTCAGGGATCCAAGTGGAGGAACAGCAAGCAGGATAAGGAACCAGAAAAGCCAGTCTTTAAACAGGAATGCAGGATATGGTTTCTTGTGATGTGACCAAGGCCAAGGCAGGAATGAAGTGAGCTGGAGATCTTTAAGTAGGCGGGACTGATGAACAGATCCACAACAGCTGGTTAACTGTGGAGAGAGAAGAGAGCTGGCAATTAGCCAACAGCTGAGCGGCCAGCTCAGAGAAGGAAGGGCTGAGCCCAGCCCTGACAGGTTCACAGTAGTCAGGGTGCAATCCATAGTCAAGAAGCAGGCAGAGTTCAGAGAGTAGTCGATCTCTGATCCAAGGTCATTAACAGGGGAATCCAATCTAGCAGAGCAGATCACACAGAGAGCTTGAGCACGTATTACACATGCAATCATAAGCATGAGACTGCAGGCTTGGCTGGCTTAAATCAGGATTGGTCACCACCCAGAGACTGGCCACATCAATCACCTTGCAGGTGGACAGACAGACAAGGAGAATGCCACAGACAAAACCAGGATGCGGGAATGAAGAGCAGGAGCGCTCCTGACACTGGCAAACAGGAAGTTCAAAAGCATGGCTTAATTAGGAAGTTCATGGGAGAAGCAAAGGGTTCAAGAGAAACAAGACACAAGGCAAGGTTGTCTACAAAATCAGGCAGGGGGATGTCCAACATCTCAGGTGGCTCAGCAAGAAGAGATACTGCAAGACACAGTGGAGGTTGCAGGTTCAGATCCAGGCCCTGACATTATGAGGTCAATGAAGTGGCTGCGTTGCAGTGTGTTACGAGAGGGGGCTTGTGAGCTCTGGGAACTGAATTTTCACACCATACCAGAATCTTATGGCGCCTGCCTATGCACAGTAAGGATAAATGCCTGTGCTTTTGCCAATGACATGTTCAGTTTATCTGACATTATGATTATTTTCTTGGATCCATCTATCTTTGTAGTAGAACCCGGTAATTGTCACGTTGTGAACGAAGAACGTCTGAACATAACGCGCCCTCTACAATTATCACCAGACAACAGGTAGGATACGTCTGGTTCTCTGCAATATCTGCCATGTTTCTTCACTGGATCGGATGGGAAATGTCTTTCATTCTGCACCCCAGGTCCACTTTTTGCCGCACTCAGTCTTGACTGGTAAATTAAAAAGGACGTCAATTAAAGCTCAGCTTTTTTTTTTTGTCTTTTGAAGACCTGGCAGTAAATAATGCAGGACAGCACCGAGCTACAATCTGCCTTGATTATTTCATTATTGATGAGCGGCGACACCTCCTCTGCTGACAATCTGATTAGTTGGTAAAAAATTCATCCGCCGCTCTTTGGGCAAACGAGGAAGCTGCCCCGCACCCCCAGGAAACCACGTTCAGTAGACTCAGGAAATTTCAGCCAGGGCTTTCATGAAACTTTGAAGGTGCAATTAAATTCAATTAGCATCAGGACAGTGAGACGTTCCGTGTGTAACGCTAGGTGGGGAGATGGGCAGAGAGATTGGCACCCTGGCACTCAGCTATTCCCTCCGATCTTTGAAGATAATTCTGTACTGTACAAAGCCTTCCTGCAGACTGAACAAAATACGGCGTAATGCTATTAAAGGGAAACAAGCGGGCCGCCGCTGCTGACCTTGTTCCCGGAAATGCTGGCTATCTGGCCATTCCAATTACCATTTACCTCCTAGCGTAAGATGCCAGGCAAATTTAGTTTTTAGCTCCTTTTGTAGCCAAGGGAGCAGTGATTGATTGTTCAAGGTTTCACAGTTTGGCTGCCTCCCCCTGCTTCTGAAAGAAGTTTCCAGAACATAGGGCTGCGGGAGTCAAATGACCAGCCTGAATCAGTGCCATCTTAATAGCATCATGGGCCCCTGGGCAAAGTAATGCACTGGGGCTCCTACTAGCTTGCATCAGGTTCCCCCATCACTGTGCCCCCTTTACATCAGGTTCCCCCCAACACAGTGCCCCCTTACATCAGGTTCCCCCCAACACAGTGCCCCCTTACATCAGGTCCCCCCCCCAACACAGTGCCCCCTTACATCAGGTTCCCCCATCACAGTGCCCCCTTACATCAGGTTCCCCCAACACAGTGCCCCCTTACATCAGGTTCCCCCAACACAGTGCCCCCTTACATCAGGTTCCCCCCCAACACAGTGCCCCCTTTACATCAGGTTCCCCCCAACACAGTGCCCCCTTACATCAGGTTCCCCCATCACTGTGCCCCCTTACCAGTGTCCTCATATATCAGGTTCCCCCACCATTGTGCCCCTTACATCAGGTTCCCCCTTTCCAGTGTCCCCATATATCAGGTTCCCCCATCATTGTGCCCCCTTAGATCAGGTTCCCCCATCACTGTGCCCCCTTACATCAGGTTCCCCCTTTCCAGTGTCCCCATATATCAGGTTCCCCCATCATTGTGCCCCTTACATCAGGTTCCTCCGTCATTGTGCCCCTTACATCAGGTTCCCCCATCACAGCACTCCCTTACATCAGATTCCCTATCATTGTGCCCCCTTACATCAGGTTCTCCCATCACTGTGCCCCCTTACTTTAGGTTCCTCCATCACGGTGCCCCCTTACATCAGATACCCCAACAAAGTGCCCCCTTAAATTACATTCCCCCATCACTGTGCCCACTTACGTCAGGTTCCCCCAACACAGTGCCCCCTTACATCAGGTTCCCCCATCACTGTGCCCCCTTACGTCAGGTCCCCACAACACAGTGCCCCCTTACAACAGGTTCCCCACCACAGCGCTCCCTTACATCAGATTCCCCATCATTGTGCCTCCTTACATCAGGTTCCCCCATTACTGTGCCCCCTTACATCAGGTTCTCCCTTCACTGTGCCCCCTTACTTTAGTTTCCTCCATCACGGTGCCTCCTTACATCAGATCCCCCATCACTGTGCTCCCTTACATTACATCTGATCCCCCATCACTATGCCCTCTTACATCAAATCCCCCCATCACTGTGTCCCTTTACATCAGGTTTCCCATCATTGTGCCCCCTTACATCAGGTTCCCCCATTACCATGCCCCCTTACATCAGGTGCCCCATCACTGTGCCCCCTTACATCAGGACCCCCATCACTGTGCCCTCTTACATCAGGTGCCCCTATCACTGTGCCCCCTTACACCAAGTTCCCCCATCACTGTCCCCTCCTTACATCAGGTCCCCCCATCACTGTGCCCCCTTACATCAAGTCCCCCATCACTGTGCCCCCTAACATCAGGTGTCCCCATCCATCAGGTGTCCCCATACATCAGGTATCCCCATCAAAGTGTCCCCATACATCGGGTGTCTCCCTTCACAGTGTCCCCATACATCAGGTATCCTCATACATCAGGTATCTCCATCATGGTGTCCCCATACATCAGGTATCCCCATACATCAGTTTTGCCCATCACAGTGTCCCCATCCATCAGAGTTGTGCCCTTCCCCCTTGCACTCACAGATCACAAACGTTGTCCCCACCTGCAATGAAGGCAGTTCCTCCTTTCTCTCTCACGCTGAGACTGAGGTGAGTTTTTTGTCTCAGTGCCATCGCTCTTCCACCTCCTTCAGGATGGAGAAGAAAGCTGAATCCTCTTTCCAGCAGAAGCCAGCCACTGCTCCTTCTGACAGAAGTGGCATTGCAGTTACTCCTGTCAAAGAAGAGCACCATGAGCAGTGCACTCCCCAACACAGTGCCTGCCCCCCCTTTTGCTGGCCCTGATCATGGGCCCCTCATGCACCTGGGGCCCCTGGGCAGTGACCAGGTGTGCCCTTTCATTAGGACAGCCCTGGTTTGAATAGCTCTTATGCCCTAGCCAATTAATGGAGGGGAGTGTCCAGAAGGTGGCTGGGGAGGTGATAAGTAATTTGAGGCCTTGGAAAGAATGTCCTTTTCTTTTCAGGGAGGGTTCCAAAGCCCCAGGGGCTGCTGCCCCTGTGAGGCAGCCTGTGGGGAACCAGAAGCAATCTACTTAGGAGCTGGCTGTGGGACTTCACCTTATGGGAGCCAACTACCACAGCACAGAAGAAACTGGTACCAAGACACATTCTTGTACTTATATCAATTGTGTGAATGAATACAAAGCTGTAACAATGTGTCTTTTATATCTGCCTTGAGTTCTACTATAACTCTATGAAAACTAGAATAATATCTATTGTATTCAGTAAGGACCTGTAACAAGCAATGACAAGAAAGAACAATAAGCCACGGGCAGCCAAGTTCCACCTTGCGGAAATGAAACCGCCGAAAGATTAATTCTAACTACAGTGTTGTGTCCCCAGAATAACCCATGGTGCCTTTCATGGAACAAAGGACAACGATTGCTAGTGTGCACGTCCAGAAGAGCTTACAATCTATACCCTGTACTCTTCGGAAAGGGAATAGTCCTTTGTCTGCAGCTAACGTGTCTAGAACTTGCGAAGCTCCACCAGGCAAGGTTCCCACTTCCCTTTGTCTTTGTTCTCTGCGGTATTCCACTAAGCCGTACAAGTTGGGGGTCACCATTATACCTTTAATCTGACTCCGCAACCGAACTTATTATTGCGTGAAAACTACTTCCACATCAAATCTGACCTAGAAAAAAAAAAAAAACTGATGGAAAGTCCCACAGCGCAGAAAGAAAAAAAAAAACGCCTTTACACTACAAACACGATATCAGAAAGCGTTCCTGAGCTTTGTATCCACAGGAGATCTGAAGGACTGTCAGAGAGTGACCGAGGAGGAAATGGTGAGGAGGGACCGGGATGAGACAATTGTACAACCGCCACACACCGGGAAGATGGCGGCCTGTGATCAGAGCATGCAACAAACACCGGACAGAGTCTGAATGTGTCTGTACTGTGCAGGAGGAAATCTACATCAATAAGAATGTCCACTAGAGCGTTCTTCAGAGGAAGTTATATATATATATATATATATATATATATATATATATATATATATATATATATATATATATATATATATATATATATATATATACACACCCACAGATATAATTGCACTATATTATATATATATATATATATTCAAGTGGACGAAAGGCCTAAGTCCAACTATTCTTAAAAAAAATGTTCCCTCATCCCTCTTCCTACCTATCCCACCTGACCTGTATAAAAAGATACGTACTACAAAAGACAGAAAAGAGAGCCAGCACCAGCCTAGTGCATTATCCAAAATATATCCAAAATATAATATATTTTTATATATATTTACTATATACAGTATCTCACAAAAGTGAGTACACCCCTCACTCACATTTTTTGTAAATCTTTTCTTCTATCTTTTCATGTGACAACACTGAAGAAATGACACTTTGCTACAATGTAAAGTAGTGAGTGTACAGCTTGTATAACAGTGTAAATTTGCTGTCCCCTCAAAATAACTCAACACACAGCCATTAATGTCTAAACCACTGGCAACAAAAGTCAGTACACCCCTAAGTGAAAATGTCCAAATTGGGCCCCAATTAGCCATTTTCCCTCCCCCGGTGTCATGTGACTCGTAGTGTTACAAGGTCTCAGGTGTGTTAAATTTGGTGTTATCGCTCTCACTCTCTTATACTGGTCACTGGAAGTACAACATGGCACCTCATGGCAAAGAACTCTCTGAGGATCTGAAAAAAAGAATTGTTGCTCCACATAAAGATGGCCTAGGCTATAAGAAGATTGCCAAGACCCTGAAACTGAGCTGCAGCACGGTGGCCAAGACCATACAGCGGTATAACAGGACAGGTTCCACTCAGAACAGGCCTCGCTATGGTTGACCAAAGAAGTTGAGGTCACGTGCTCAGCGTCATATCCAGAGGTTGTCTTTGGGAAATAGACATATGAGTGCTGCCAGCATTGCTGCAGAGGTTGTAGGGGTCAGCCTGTCAGTGCTCAGACCATACGCCGCACACTGCATCAAATTGGTCTGCGTGGCTGTCCTCCCAGAAGGAAGCCTCTTCTAAAGATGATGCACAAGAAAGTCTACAAACCCTTTGCTGAAGACAAACCAAGGACATGAATTAATGGAACCATGTCCTGTGGTCTGATGAGACCAAGATAAACTTATTTGGTTCATATGATGTAAAGTGTGTGTGGCCGAAACCAGGTGAGGAGTACAAAGGCAAGTGTGTCTTGTCTACAGTCAAGCATGATGGTGGGAGTGTCATGGTCTGGGGCTGCATGAGTGCTGCCGGCACTGGGGAGCTACAGTTCATTGAGAGAACCATGAATGCCAACATGTACTGTGATATACTGAAGCCGAGCATGATCCCCTCCCTTCAGAGATTGGGCTGCAGGGCAGTATTCCAACATGATAACCACCCCAAGCAACCCTCCAAGACGACCACTGCCTTGCTAAAGAAGCTGAGGGTAAAGGTGATGGACTGGCCAAGCATGTCTCCAGACCGAAACCCTATTGATCATCTGTGGGGCATCCTCAAACAGAAGGTGGAGGAGCGCAAGGTCTCCAACATCCACCAGCTCTGTGATGTCATCATGGAGGAGGAGAAGAGGACTTCAGTGGCAACCTGTGAAGCTCTGGTGACCTCCATGTCCAAGAGGGTTAAGGCAGTGCTGGAAAATAATGGTGGCCACACAAAATATTGACACTTTGGGCCCTATTTGGAGATTTTCACTTAGGGGTGTACTGACTTTTGTTGCCAGCGGTTTGGACATTAATGACTGTGTGTTGAGTTATTTTGAGGGGACAGCAAATTTACACTGTTATACAAGCTGTACACTCACTACTTTACATTGTAGCAAAGTGTCATTTCTTCAGTGTTGTCACATGAAAAGATAGAATAAAATATTTTTTCAAAAATGCGAGGTGTGTACTCACTTTTGTGAGATACTGTATATACACAGTATAAGACCTCTACCCTAAACAGCCTATAAAGCAGCCAGACGTAGCATACTTGGACAGAGGAGTGGTTGTGCAATACTTGGATTTTGCAAAAGTGTTTGACGCAGTTCCTCAAACACGGCTCATGTGTAAGGTAAAGTCTACAGGTTTGAAAAGATCAATTTGTAAATTAATAGAAAAGCTGGCTAAAAGACAGAATTCAGAGAGTAGAGGTTAATGATTCTTACTCTGAATGGTCTAAGGTTATCAGTGGTGTACCCCAAGGTTCAGTGCTGGGACCCTTACTTTTTAATATATTTATAAATGATGTGGGGTCTGGGATTTCAGTCTTTGCAGATGACACCAAGCTATGCAGTGGAATAACATCCTTACAGAATGTCTCCAACTTAAAAGCCGACCTCAATGCTCTGTCTAATTGGGCAACTATGTGGCAAATGAGGTTTAATGTTGATAAAATGTAAAGTTCTGCACTTGGGGGCTAAGAATATGCATCATACAAACATATACATAAAGTTGAAACGCGTTGGAAATCTGCTATCGGACGCCATCGTATCAACTTGGGTGGTGTTTGTATTTAGCAGTAGGATGCATCACTTGGTCTCATGTATCTGATGTCCCTTTTTTTTTTAAAACATTTATTCAAAATATTCATTATATGCTGATTTGTATTGTATTCTATTCGTTTTTGTATCAATAAAATTTAACATTTTTTATTCAAATCTTTGATCATTACATTGCCCTAAAAATCCCATATTGAGATATATATTTGGTTTTTCTTAAAGTCTTACGGGATGATGGCAATGACACACCCGACCTTTTGAGTCATTAATCTATATATACATGCATCATACATACTAGGGGGAGTACAACTGGGGGAGTCAATGGTGGAGAAGGATCTGGGGGTTTTGGTAGATCATAAGCTTAATCATAGCATGTAATACCAAGCTGCGGTTTCCAAAGTGAGCAAAGTCCTTTCATGTATAAGAGAGGTATGGACTCCAGAGAGAGAGACATCATCTGCACAAATCATTAGTAAGACCTCATCTGGAATATGTAGTTCAGTTTTGGGCTCCAGTTCTCAAAAAGGATATCGGGGAACTGGAGAAAGTGCAGAGAAGAGCAACCAAACTGATAAGAGGCATGGAGGAGCTCAACTATGAGGAGAGATTAGAGGAACTGAATTTATTCTCTCTTGAGAAGAGGAGATTAGGGGAGATATGATCTCCATGTATAAATACATAAGGGGGGATATGATCTCCATGTATAAATACATAAGGGGGGATATGATCACCATGTATAAATACATAAGGGGGGATATGATCACCATGTATAAATACATAAGGGGGGATATGATCTCCATGTATAAATACATAAGGGGTCCATATAATGAACTTGGTGTTGAGTTATTCACTGTAAGGTCATCACAGAGGACAAGGGGGCTCTCTTTACATCTGGAGGAAGAGAGATTTACTTCTTCACAGTAAGAGCTGTGAAAATGTGGAATAGATTCCCCTCAAAAACGGGTTCTGGCCAGCTCAGTAGATTGCTTTAAAAAAGGCCTGTATTCTTTCCAAGATACACATAATATAACTTTGTGTCAGGGCTGGGTTCAGCCCTTCCTTCTCTGAGCTGGCTGCTCAGCTGTCAGCTAATTGCCAGCTCCTATCTCTCCACAGTGACTCAGCTGTTGATGATATCCTGCTCGTCAGCCTTGCCTACTTAAGCCGTCCAGCCCAGATCTTTGCCTTCACCTTAAGCAGCATCACAGAGACACTCTCCTTCATTCCTGTTAAAAGACTTGCTTGGCTGACATCACTTCTGGTTCCAGATCCTGCTCGCTGTTTTACTACGCTCATCTCCGGCTCCCTGACATTTGGCTTGTCTGACTATCCGTTCTGGGTTCCTGAACTCTGGCTATGTTTTGACTACGTTTGTTCTATTTACTTTTATTATTAAACAAGTGTGATTTAACTGTACTTCTGCCTCGGTCTGATTTCATGGTTTCTGACACTTTGATACTAATATTTATAAGTATGTTATATATTTATAAAATACTTATAAGTATATAAAACTTATAATTTTAAGTTGATCCAGGGAATATCCGATTGCCTCTCAGGATCAGAAAACTGGATCATGCTTTGCTGGGGTTTTTGGCCTTCCTCTGGATCAACTGTGGGTATAGGTTTGTGTATACTGTATATATAGATTGATATATTTAATATAAAGTTTAATTTTCTAGTAAAAAAAAAAAAAAAAAAAGTAGATTTTGCCATGTATGTTGTAAGAGGTATCAAAATTGGAATTGGCCCGGTAGGCAAGCGGTTAAATGGACATACGGTGGTGGGGAAGGACATTCAGTAGAACTTTCCAGGAAGGAGTATAAGGAGGGGAATCTCAGTCCAAGAAAGGCTTCTACAAACTTGTATTTTTCTTAGATTAGTAGATCTGCCTTCTAATTAACATCCAGTTAATGATGTGTTCATTTCAATTCTCGGTTATTTATGCACTGGTGGAATCTCATCACACGGAGTGGGCACCGCGCTGCCCGGAGGAAATCCAGAGAAGGAAGAGCTGTGGGCACGTCTCATCTGGTAATGAGGACTCAGACGAGGAAGCTTCATCAGAAAATATCTCAGAACATTCAGGAAGAACCAAACCCAACCACTAAAATCTCATAGAAGCTTTAACATAGCAATCAGTGAGGAGTTGAACGTACCTGGGCTCAGTTTGGAGGCCAGTTTGGTGAACATGACTAATCCAAACCTCATAGAGAACCGAATGTTAAACAATTCTGCTAATTTTTTAGGCTAATACACAAGAGATTGTCATGGGGGGGGGGGGGGGGTTGGACGACACTGGACGCTGTTCTGACATACATGTTCCAAAGCAAAAAAGATATTTTAAAAAAATTTCGATTGGCAGGGAGCAGAACTTTTAATAATGCTTAAAGTGAAACTCTAAAAACGCATTGGTCCACGATTGTCACCATTAAGAAACCCACGCTGTGAAATGGCATGCAACCATCGCTGGAGTGCAGGTAGACAGGTGGTAGCTGCAAAGGAGGTTGCAGGAGATCAGCAGCACTGAGATGCAACAAAGGATGGGGAAAATATTTTAATAAAATAAATTCTATAAGATATAAGTGTGCTTTAGCAAACTAAATGCCAGTTAAGGATTACATCTACATTGCCTTGCAAAAGTATTCACCCCCTTGGCTTTTTACCTATTTTGTTACATTACAGCCTTTAGTTCAAAGTTTTGTTTTTTTTAATCTAGAATATATGTGATGGATCAGAACACAATAGTCTAAGTTGGTGAAGTAAAATTAGAAAAATATATACATAAAACGGATAATTGTCATGTGCGTATGTATTCACCCCCCTTTGTTATGAAGCCCATAAAAAGCTCTGGTGGAACCAATTACCTTCAGAAATCACATAATTAGTGAAATGATGTCCACCTGTGTGCAATCTACGCGTCACATGATCTGTCATTACATAGACACGCCTTTGGGAAAGGCCCCAGAGGCGGCAACACCTAAAACAAGAGGCACCACTAACCAAACACTGCCATGAAGATCAAGGAACTCTCCAAACAAGTAAGGGACAATGTTGTTGAGAAGTACAAGTCAGGGTTAGGTTATAAAAAAAAAATATCCAAATCTTTGATGATCCCTAGGAGCACCATCAAATCTATCATAACCAAATGGAAAGAACATGGCACAACATCAAACCTGCCAAGAGACGGCCGCCCACCAAAACTCACGGACCGGGCAAGGAGGGCATTAATCAGAGAGGAGCACAGAGACATAAGGTAACCCTGGAGGAGCTGCAGAGTTCCACAGCAGAGACTGGAGTATCTGTACATAGGACAACAATAAGCCGTACGCTCCATAGAGTTGGGCTTTATGGCAGAGTGGCCAGAAGAAAGACATTACTTTCAGCAAAAAATAAAATGGCACGTTTTGAGTTTGGGAAAAGGCATGTGGGAGACTCCCAAAATGTATGGAGGAAGGTGCTCTGGTCTGATGAGACTAAAACTGAACTTTTTGGCCATCAAAGAAAACGCTATGTCTGGCGCAAACCCAACACATCACATCACCCAAAGAATACCGTCCCCACTGTGAAACATGGTGGTGGCAGCATCATGCTGTAGGGATGATTTTCAGCAGTCGGGACTGGGAAACTGGTCAGAGTTGAGGGAAAGGTGGATGGTGCCAAATACAGGGATATTCCTGAGCAAAACCTGCACCATTATGTGTGATTTGAGGCTAGGACGGAGGTTCACCTTCCAGCAGGACAATGATCCCAAACACACTGCTAAAGCAACGTTTGAGTGGTTTAAGGGGAAACATGTAAACGTGTTGGAATGGCCTAGTCAAAGCCCAGACCTCAATCCAATAGAAAATCTGGGGTCAGATTTAAAGATTGCTGTTCAGAAGCGCAAACCATCCAACTTGAAGGAGCTGAAGCAGTTTTTGCAAGGAGGAACAGGCAAAAATCCCAGTGGTAAGATGTGGCAAGATCATAGAGACTTCTCCAAAGCGACTCGGAGCTGTGATAGCCGTAAAAGGTGGCTTTGCAAAGTATTGACTTTAGGGGGGTGAATAGTTATGCACATTGACTTTTTCTGTTATTTTGTCCTATTTGTTGTTTGCTTCACAATATAAAAAAAAAAAAACAAAACACATCTTCCACGTTGTGGACATGTTCTGTAAATGAAATGATGCAAATCCTCAAACAATCCATGATAATTCCAGGTTGTGAGGCAACAAAACACGAAAAATGCCAAGGTGGGGGTGGGGGGTGAATACTTTTGAAAGGCACTGTAAAAGGCTTAAATGTGCGTTCACGTCCGACCGTCCTCGCAGGTCAATGGGCAATCTTATCTCCTAACAGCAAGGAGAAGACTCTCCGCATGCAGAGATTAAACACGTCTACAGAACGTCTTGCAGTACAGACACATTGGAGGGGGGGGGCGGGATCTGGAAATGGCGTGCTTATGAAGAGGAGCGTGCTACCGACGGCGGTGAGCAAAAGCCACAGACAAGTCCTAATTGTCTCCATTAATATGATGAACCTGGATGTGTCCTCTTCACTCTGAGGATTTCTTTTGTCTCATTGATTGCTACACAAACAGGAATCCCGCAGACTAAGAGCTCCTGACTTGAATTGCATGCAGTATGAGGACTGTGCAGACATAAGACCATCGTATGAAATTGCCCGACTCTCTGCGGAAGAAATCTCCGGGTGTATGTAGAGAGCCGGAAAGGTCCATAAGCTCTGCCCTGTTTAGCGGAGGCCATTTTGGCTCCCTTTGGCCTTCTTTGGCCCTTTTGTAGCTCCATTTTGGTGTTTGTTTTTTTTGTTTTTTTTTGGTGTTTTAGGTCTTAAAATTAGTTAAAGCCCCCCCCCCTTATTATAAAATTATGGTAGCTCCAATTTTTTTAATATCACGCATGAGCACAACAGTTGATCAACGGCAACATTTCAGTAAAAATGACACAAACGTTAAAGTAGAACTATAAGCAAAACTTTTTTTTTTTTTTTTGGATAAAGTAATGGAGGGTTATAACCCCTGTCACATTTTTTTTTCACCATCTGTGTCTCAATAGGGAGATTTACCTTCCCTTCTTGCCCCAAACAGGAAGTGAGAGGAAATCCCTGAAAATTAAAGGAATTCCTTGGGGACCCCCCAGGTCACCAGAACTAGTGTCTCCATTGGAAGATTTCCCCTCTATTACTTTTCTGGGCGCAATTACTTTCAATGATAATGATAAAACAGGACAAATAGGATTTCTGCCGTGTACTGACTACTGAGGGTCAATCAGGAGATGTCACTTGTCTTCCTGAATGTGTGTATATATAACTGTATACACTGCAAAGATAATATACACAAATTGTGAGTACATCTGCTCTGTGTAGTGTATACAGCTATATATACCCACCTTCCTACTTCCTGTATATAGAGACCTTCCTCCATTATCATTGACTGCAGATATACATCATCTGTCCTGCTACTGCATATATATAGCTGTATACAGGACAGATGATGTATATCTGCAGTCAGTGATGATGGAATAAGGTCTCTATATACAGGAAGGAAGGTGGGTGTATATAGCTAGCTGTATACAGGACAGGTGATGTATACCTGAATACCCTGATCTGTGAGGCTGAGCTATATACCCTGCTCTGTAATGCTGAGCTATATACCCTGATCTGTAATTCTGAGCTATATACCCTGATCTGTAATGCTGGGCTATATACCTGATCTGTAATGCTGAGCTATATGCCCTGATCTGTAATGCTGAGCTGTATACCCTGATCTGTAATGCTGAGCTGTATACCCTGATCTGTAATGCTGAGCTAATTACCCTGATCTGTAATGCTGAGCTAATTACCCTGATCTTTGAGGCTGAGTTATATATCCTGATCTGTAAGGCTGAACTATATACCCTGATCTGTGAGGCTAAGCTATATATCGCAATCTAACGCTGAACTGTATACCCTGATCTGTGAGGTTGAGCTATATTCCCTGATCTTTGAGGCTGAGCTATATACCCTGATCTGTAAGGCTGGACTGTATACCCTGATCTGTGAGGCTGAGCTATATACCTTGTTCTGTGAGACTAAGCTATATACCCTGATTTGTGGAGCTGAGCTATATACCCTGATCTGTAATGCTGAGCCATATACCCTGATCTGTAATGCTGAGCTATATGCCCTGTTCTGTGAGGCTGAGCTATATACCCTGATCTGTAATGCTGAGCTATATACCCTGACCTGTAATGCTGAGCTATATGCCCTGTTCTGTGAGGCTAAGCTATATACCCTGATCTGTAATGCTGAGCTATATACCCCGATCTGTAATGCTGAGCTAAATACCCTGATCTGTAATGCTGAGCTAAATACCCTGATCTGTAATGCTGAGCTATATGCCCTGTTCTGTGAGGCTGAGCTATATACCCTGATCTGTAATGATGAGCTATATACCCCGATCTGTAATGCTGAGCTAAATACCCTGATCTGTAATACTGAGCTATATACCCTGATCTGTAATGCTGAGCTATATACCCTGATCTGTGAGACTGAGCTATATACCCTGATCTGTAATGATGAGCTATATACCCTGACCTGTGAGACTGAGCTATATACCCTGACCTGTGAGGCTGAGCTATATACCCCGATTTGTAATGCTGAGCTGTATACCCTGATTTGTGAGACGGCGTGGGTCTGGCGCCCCACCATCCTAAAACTTCACCAGCCGCCACTGACAAAGAGGGTGAATCTCCCTAACGGGGGCACAAACAGCAATAAAAACGGACAGGGGTTCTAATTCCTCTCCACTCCATCCAAAAATAAAAAAATAAAAGTTTGCCTTTAGTTATATTGCATTTGTGTGCCCTCAAATTAAAATATATTACCCAATTTTTTGGTAAATACAAAAGGTGAGGTTGCACCGAGTCACTGAGTAAATAGACACCAAACATGTCAAGCCTAAAAGGAGAAGTACGGGGAAAGATCGTTTGGCTGTTCGTTTTGCAGTTGCAGTTCAATTGCAGTTTGTTTTGCACTCCTGTGACCCGTTTTCAGCTGACAGCGGGCTGAAGTCTGCTGACATCACAGAGATAGTCCAAGCTCGGACAAGATTGTGACCATATGATTGGGATCCACCCACATGCCTGGACCAGCACCCACCTCTCAGTGAGCCGCTGAGAGCCTGAGCCGGCTGCTCCCGCCCCCTCCACAGCCCAACGCTCCACTGAGTGAGGGGGGGGGGGGGCAGAGCAGAGAGCTGGTGACTGCAGTCACTAGCTCTCTGCTCAGTGCTCACTGAGTTCTGAGAACCGAGTGATCGGCAGTGTTTGATCGCTTGGTTCTCAGTGCTAGACCTGATGGGGGACAGATGTAGCTTTGGACCATTGTTGCAGCCACCTAGGTAAGTATGGTTCTACAAAAACCCTGATTCCCATACTTCTCTTTTAAAGAGCCATGGCGATCGTAGCCAGAAGTTTGCCCCCCCCCCCCGCAGCTTTCTGGGACATATCATAGGTACCAAAAGACTACGGGACCATTCCCAAGGTGCAGCACGACACCAGCATTCGCAGTAGGAAACTGGCTATGAAGCCGAATGAAGAACCAGCTTGGGTGAGGACATCACTGGATCCCAGGACAGGTAGGTGTCCCTATATTAATAGTCAGCAGCTGTAGTGTTTGTAGCTGCTGATTTTTAATTTTTTTGGGTGGAGCTCCTCTTTAAAACTAGGTGCGTCCATGAAACCGCAACAAACTTTGGTGTCCTGAATTTTCAATAGGCAATGCTTTCAAAGCCCCAACAGGTCATCATTTAGGCCTCATGCACACTGGGGCTCTTAAACGCTTTTCTCCTGGCAGGAGACACCAGGGCGAGAGGGCGTGGGAAGATGGAAATCACGTAAGGTACATGCACTAAGGACCAGAGGGGTGGGGGAGGGTGTTGTGTGTTCGTTCACCTTTTCCTTTTTTCTTTTTTTTGTGAAAAAGTAAACTAATCCTTTAATGTTTCTAAAACCTTCCTTTAATTATAGCTTTTAACTACCTCTGTACACGTGGCTAAGTAAGGAATCATGGAATTAGCTAATAGGTGGCTTATCCTGTTCTCTGTTCATGAACCATCTCCAGGAAAATATAAAAAGCAAATAAGTAAAACTGTTAAAGTCGCATTAAAAATTACCTTTAGGCAAACCTTACAATATTATCTCAAATATTATCCCTTTACATTGGTGGTCACAGGAAGAATGTCCCTTAGATTGGTGGTTAGTGGGAAGGACCAATCTAAGGAACATTCTTCCCGTTGACCACCAATGTAAGGAACATTCTTCCCACTGATGACCAATGTAAGGAACATTCTTCCCACTGATGACCAATGTAAGGAACATTCTTCCCTACTGATCACCAATGTAAGGAACATTCTTCCCACTGATCACCAATGTAAGGAACATTCTTCCCACTGATCATCAATGTAAGGAACATTCTTCCCACTGATCACCAATGTAAGGAACATTCTTCCCACTGATCACCAATGTAAGGAACATTCTTCCCTACTGACCACCAATGTAAGGAACATTCTTCCCACTGATCACCAATGTAAGGAACATTCTTCCCTACTGACCACCAATGTAAGGAACATTCTTCCCACTGATCACCAATGTAAGGAACATTCTTCCCTACTGACCACCAATGTAAGGAACATTCTTCCCACTGATCACCAATGTAAGGAACATTCTTCCCACTGATCACCAATGTAAGGGACATTCTTCTCACTGATCACCAATGTAAGGAACATTCTTCTCACTGATCACCAATGTAAGGAACATTCTTCTCACTGATCACCAATGTAAGGAACATTCTTCTCACTGATCACCAATATAAGGAACATTCTTCTCACTGATCACCAATGTAAGGTACATTCTTCTCACTGATCACCAATGTAAGGAACATTCTTCTCACTGATCACCAACGTAAGGAACATTCTTCCCTACTGACCACCAACGTAAGGAACATTCTTCTCACTGATCACCAATGTAAGGGACATTCTTCTCACTGATCACCAATGTAAGGAACATTCTTCTCACTGATCACCAATGTAAGGGACATTCTTCTCACTGATCACCAATGTAAGGAACATTCTTCCCACTGATCACCAATGTAAGGAACATTCTTCTCACTGATCACCAATGTAAGGAACATTCTTCTCACTGATCATCAATGTAAGGAACATTCTTCTCACTGATCACCAATGTAAGGAACATTCTTCCCTACTGACCACCAATGTAAGGAACATTCTTCTCACTGATCACCAATGTAAGGGACATTCTTCTCACTGATCACCAATGTAAGGGACATTCTTCTCACTGATCACCAATGTAAGGGACATTCTTCTCACTGATCACCAATGTAAGGAACATTCTTCTCACTGATCACCAATGTAAGGAACATTCTTCTCACTGACCACCAATGTAAGGAACATTCTTCCCACTGATTATCAATGTAAGGGACATTCTTCTCACTGATCACCAATGTAAGGAACATTCTTCTCACTGATCACCAATGTAAGGGACATTCTTCCCACTGATCACCAATGTAAGGAACATTCTTCCCTACTGACCACCAATGTAAGGAACATTCTTCCCACTGACCACCATTGTAAGGAACATTCGTCCCACTGATCACCAACGTAAGGGACATTCTTCCCACTGATCACCAATGTCAGGGACATTCCTCCCACTGACCACCAATGTAAGGAGCATTCTTCCCTACTGACCACCAATCTAAGGGGCATTCTTCTCACTGACCACCAATGTAAGTTGACATTCATCCCACTGACCAACAAGGTAGGGGGCATTCGTCCCACTGATCACCAATGTAAGGAACATTCTTCCCACTGACCACCAATGTAAGGACCATTCTTCCCACTGACCACCAATGTAAGGAGCATTCTTCCCACTGACCACCAATGTAAGGAACATTGTTCCCACTGACCACCAATGTAAGGGACATTCCTCCCACTGACCCCCAATGTTAGGGACATTCCTCCCACTGACCACCAATGTAAGGAGCATTCTTCCCCACTGATCAGCAATGTAAGGAGCATTCTTCCCTACTGACCACCAATCTAAGGGGCATTCTTCTCACTGACCACCAATGTAAGGAACATTCTTCCCACTGACCACCAATGTAAGGAACATTCCTCCCACTGACCCCCAATGTCAGGGACATTCCTCCCACTGATCCCCAATGTAAGGAGCATTCTTCCCCACTGATCACCAATGTAAGGAACATTCTTCCCACTGATCACCAATGTAAGGAACATTCTTCCCACTGATCACCAATGTAAGGAACATTCTTCTCACTGATCACCAATGTAAGGAACATTCTTCCCACTGATCACCAATGTAAGGAACATTCTTCCCACTGACCACCAATGTAAGGAACATTCTTCCCACTGACCACCAATGTAAGGAACATTCTTCTCACTGATCACCAATGTAAGGAACATTCTTCTCACTGATCACCAATGTAAGGAACATTCTTCCCACTGATCACCAATGTAAGGAACATTCTTCCCACTGACCACCAATGTAAGGAACATTCTTCCCACTGATCACCAATGTAAGGAACATTCTTCTCACTGATCACCAATGCAAGGAACATTCTTCCCACTGATCACCAATGTAAGGAACATTCTTCCCACTGACCACCAATGTAAGGAACATTCTTCTCCACTGATCACCAATGTAAGGAACATTCTTCTCACTGATCACCAATGTAAGGGACATTCTTCTCACTGATCACCAATGTAAGGAACATTCTTCTCACTGATCACCAATGTAAGGAACATTCTTCTCACTGATCACCAATGTAAGGAACATTCTTCCCACTGATCACCAATGTAAGGAACATTCTTCCCACTGATCACCAATGTAAGGAACATTCTTCTCACTGATCACCAATGTAAGGGACATTCTTCTCACTGATCACCAATGTAAGGAACATTCTTCTCACTGATCACCAATGTAAGGAACATTCTTCTCACTGATCACCAATGTAAGGAACATTCTTCCCACTGATCACCAATGTAAGGAACATTCTTCCCACTGATCACCAATGTAAGGAACATTCTTCTCACTGATCACCAATGTAAGGAACATTCTTCTCACTGATCACCAATGTAAGGAACATTCTTCTCACTGATCACCAATGTAAGGAACATTCTTCTCACTGATCACCAATGTAAGGAACATTCTTCTCACTGATCACCAATGTAAGGAACATTCTTCCCAATTTTTCTTTATTAAAAGTCTTGCAATCAATAAGCATAAAATCACTATATATAATATACATAAATATATACATATTTACATAAATGAAAATAAATATAGCAAATCTGCTCTCAAACAAAAAATGACTTTACAGCAAAAACAAAACTCATCATGAACATGTCATTATTGGGGATAATCTCACTACAACTCACACCAATACACCAGACATCCAAACTGTGAGGTCAAGAAACAAACCCGCACCCATTATGCATGCAGCCCTTCTTCAAAAAGAAGATACTAACCAACAAAAGCTAAGGGAGTGAAAGAAACAGAAAAAGAAAAGGAGCACCTCACCCAGAGATGGGCAGTTCACCAAAGGCAGGTCTGATATTCCTCCACGCCTTTTTCCAGACCGCCCGAGGCTCCCTGCCCCTCTCAAGACCCCGAATTTTCCCAACCTCACCCAGAATATCGTGCACCACCACCTCAACAGAGAGGACTTTTTTCCGCAGGGTAATCTGGCACCGTGCATTCCATGTGAAGTAACGGACAACTATACTAACTAAAAACAGTGTATCCAAATCAAAATCCCAGCAAGTCGGGAATGCCCCGTACACCCACTCCGCATAACTCATGCGATAGAAAAAGGGGATGCCTAGAGCCCTCCCCACCCTTTTATACACCTCTATGTTAAAGGGACACTGCAGCAAAAAGTGGTCCATAGACTCCACTTTACCAACACACTCCGCTCTAGGACAATCCCGATCATCCACAGGGCGATGCTTCAAGTTCCCTCTGACATAGAGCCTTCCATGGAAAGCGAGCCAGGCTTGATCCCTAAATTTCAAGGGGATTCTTTCTAAATTGATTAAACGCAACCCCTCCCTCATTACAGAGCCTGGGCAATCCCTTAAGGCCAGTGACACACTGAAAGCAGAGCTCAAAATCCTCTTCTCCAGAAGCTTCCTGGGGAGGGACTTGATATCCTCCACTGTCACCTGCCACTGCCGAAGTATTTTCAGACACGGGGCAACATAAGCCGGGAGCTTGCCATGTCGGACTCTCAGACTTTTCACTGGCCCGCCATCTTCCCAGCATCGCAGAAAAGGCCTAAAACAAGACTGAAAAATGCCCACCCATCCCGGCGGGTTTTCTGCTAGCATGTTACCAAGATTGTACTTTAAAAAGAGCAGAGAAAAGAAAACTATTGGGTTGACCATTCCTAGGCCACCCTCCCGCCTAGACAGGTAAGTTACATTGCGTTTGATCAGGTTCAGCCTACTTCCCCATAACAGTTGGAAAAAACAGCTGTACACCCTTGCATAGAGAGATGCTGGCAAGATACAGACGAAGCTGACATACAAAAAGATTGGGACCAGGTACGTTTTGATCAAGTCAACCCTCTCTCTCAAGGAAAGCTTCCATTTCTTCCAGCTTGCTACTTTGGCATTGGCACACACCAACCTGCTTTCCCAATTTCGATGACCATAGTCACCAGGACCAAATTTGATGCCCAACACTTTAATTTCCTGCTGGGGCTCTGGGAAGGCATCCGGAAGTTCGAAGCTTTCACCCTCCTCACCCATCCAGAAAACTTCACTCTTTTCATGGTTGACTTTAGAACCAGAAGCCTCCGTGTACTGCTCTATCATAGAGACCACCTCCTACGCCTCCTCTGTCCCAGAGACAATAACAGACACATCATCGGCATAGGCCACGACCTTCAGAGGCGGCACACCAGCAATGCCCAAAGGCACCCCGCACAAAGATCCACTCTCTAGCCTTCTTATGAAGGGGTCGATTGCGAATACATATAACAGGGGGCTCAGAGGACATCCCTGGCGCACACCAGAGCTAACCTCAAAAGGCCGTCCAACCCAACCATTAACCAGTGGGAAGCTCTCAGCCCCTCTATATAATGTCTTCAGCCAATCTATAAACCTCCCCTGCAGGCCGTATCTACCAAGTAGCAAATACAGGTACTCGTGATTGACTCTATCAAAAGCCTTCGCCTGATCCAATGCCAGCAAGTACTTTCTCCATCCAGCAGCCCTGCATCGTTCCAAAGCCTCCCGGACAGCTAAAACCGCTGAAAAGGTACTTCTACCTTGGACCGAGCAGTGCTGATGACTGGACAACAAATCGCCTGCTACTGACGACAAGCGCCAAAAAAGAATCTTCGCCAGGATCTTTCTATCAACATTAAGAAGACTGATGGGGCGCCAGTTCTCAATCATTGAGGGGTCTTTACCTTTTGACAGAAGAATCACAGCGGATTGCCTCATGGAGGGAGGGAGCGAACCCTCTTCTAGACAGCTGTTATAAACCTCTGCTAAAAAGGGAGCCAGAATGGACTTAAAACACTTGTAGAATTCAGCTGTCAACCCATCTGGCCCAGGCGATTTTTTGGTAGCCAGCTTCTCTATAGCATGAACTACCTCATCCACTGAAATTGGTTCTGTCAAATCCATCAAAGGCAATGTACCATTTCCCAATCCTGGAGTAGAATCCAGAAAGCTTTCCATCCTGTCCCGACAAAGGTCCTTTCTTCCCAGAAGGTCTGCATAATATGACCTGAAGATCTCCAGGATCCCTGATCTGGACTTCACCAGGGAACCCGTACTATCCCTCAGGCCTATGACCGTCTTAACTGCTATGCCTTGCTTACAGTTCTGGTAAGGATCAGGCGAGTGATATTTTCCATAATCCCTCTCCAGAACCAAGGAGGCATGCCGGTCGTATTGACACTTCCTAAGAAGAAACTTCACCTCAGAGATCTCCCCTGGATCTCCTCTATACGAGACAAGACGATCAAGCTTCCTCCGCAAATGCTGGTAGGCAATGTACATACCAAGCTGCTTCTTCTTACTTATGGCCTTGAAAAGTCCAATTGTCCTTTGTTTCACAAGCTCCCACCACTCTGACTTACTGCTGCAAAAGTCCAGAATAGAAACCTGTGCCTGAAAAAAATCCTCAAAGGATTGTCTTACCTCTACATCTTCCAGGAGAGCCGAATTCAGTTTCCAGGTACCCCTTCCCCTGGGTGGAGTGTCTGAGGCATTCAGAGTCACAGACAGCATACAGTGGTCAGAGAACTCCACCGCCCTCAACTCAGGAGCCGAGAAAGCAGAGTTCTCCTTTAAAAAAAACCTATCTATCCTACTCTGACTATTCCCTCTCTGAAATGTGAATCCCGTGCTGCCAGGGCAGTGCTTAATATGCACATCTACCAGGCCTGCTTGTCTTACCATATCTCTAAGAAAAACGCTATCGTAACCCAGCCTGTCTATGGAGCCTCTCCTGTCTTCAGGCCTAATTATGGTGTTAAAATCACCTCCAAAGACAACCTGCTGGGACGTAAAAAGGAAGGGCTTGATCTCTGTGAGGAGGCATTTCCTGCCCCATTTTGACTGCGGTCCATAGATATTGATCAGGCGCAGGTCCTGCCCCCTAACAGAGACGTCCAAGATCATGCATCTCCCCATTTCTACCTCAATTACCCGCCGGCATGTTACCATATCGGTTTTAAAAAGGACCGCAACTCCGCTGCAGGGCTCAGCCGCAAGAGACCAAAAGGAGGGACCGCATCTCCACTCCCTTTTTGCTAGATGGACATCGGCCAAAGTATTGAGCCAGGTCTCTTGCAAAAATAAAATCTCGGCATCAAACTCGCTGAGCAAAAATAAGGCAATATCACGAGCTCTTGCAGATTTAATGCTGGCGACATTAATGGTCGCCACCTTTATCGGAGTGGGAACTGCCATCAGGATGATTGGGGTAGTCGTTTCTTAACCTTTGCCACACTCTCATCACCAGAAACAGCTCTCTTCAGACTACGTGACTCCCCCTCATCCATGGATGATAAAGAGAAAGATATATCAGACATATCATCACCTGACAAAACTGAAAAGGTATTACCAAGAGAAACCCCTCCTGGGTCCGACCCTGAGGAAGAAATGACCACTTTACTTGTCTTCCTCTTCTTCTTCTTTTTCTTCCTCCTAAACTTCTCCCACCCCTCATCATCCGAATCCCCCTCAACAGAGGGTGAGACATAGGATATGGACACCCTTCTATCAGCCCCACCCCCATCCTGCACCCCCACATTCCCCTGACCACGTTTGTGCCGCTGAGGGACAGGGACTGGAGGCCGAGTGGGAAGATCCGCCAAACCTGCCCCCCCAGCAGCTTCTGCCAGTCTGGAGGATCTACGTACAGTAGGATTAGGGACCACCACATGGGGGACAGACTCAGGGACCACATTACTAGGTGAAACAGAATCCGAAACAACAGATGTAACAGACACAGGAGGGACAGACTCAGGGACCACATTACTAGGGGAAACAGAATCCGAAACAACAGATGTAACAGAAACAGGAGGGACAGACTCAGGGACCACATTACTAGGGGAAACAGAATCTGGAACAGATATAACAGAAACAGGAGGGGCAATAACAGTTTTAGCGGCCTCATCCTCCTTATCAAGTCTCTGCAACTCAGCCTCCAATCCTGGCAAGTTATGTAATGCCTCCGGGCACTGACTATAAGGATGACCCAGCTTTTGGCACAAATTGCACCGAATTTCAGTACAATCCTTAGCCAAATGGTCCAGATCCTGGCATAGTGAGCATTTCTTACGGGTACAGGTAGATGCAAAATGGCCTTTGTCTCCACATTTATTACAGACTTTAGGCTGACCCTGGTAAAAAATAGTCAGCCTATCTCTCCCCAGAAAAGCTGAACAGGGAAGGTGTTGAACTACATTTCCAAGCACCCCCAATTTTAGTGAGACTGTCCAGGCCCCTGTCCATATCCCATGCTCATCAAGGACCTTCCGCAGTGGAGCGAGGACCTCACCATATCGGCGTAGCCATACTATCAAATCAGCCTCTGGTATGGATTCGTTACGCACCAGGATCGTCACCGACTTTATCAGAGGCTGCCTGGAAATCACCTTTGGCACCAAACCACTCCACTGCGGAAGGCCCTTGCACCTCCTATATCGCTCCCAAAATAAATCCAAACCCTCAGGTTTTACAAAGGACAAATCAAATTCATAACTCCCCACTGGGCAAATCAAAGCAAAGATATCTGATGCTTTAAACCCCATTTCCAGAACCAACTCAGCCACCCTCCCCCTTACTGGTGGGGTCCCCTCCCCCTCCCACTTCAATTGAACCACATTCCTCCTCCTGTACCCACCAACCATCCCACCACCAAGCCCCCCCAAATTGTGACCACTAAAATTCCCTCCACCCTCTTTGGTGCGACTCCCCAGAACAGACGCATAACTGCCCACATTTCTCCCAGCAGAAGAAGCATTTGTGTGCTTTGAACCGTCTGTCACATTTCTGGCAGATATCGATTGTACAGATTTGGTCTGCACAATCGCTGAGTCTTTCCTCTGCTGAGCAGGGAGAGCAATGTCATTTTTATTTTTCCCAGCAGTATTAACCCCTTCACCACCACCCACCACATTCATAGTTTTATCATTACTGTCATTCTTAATACTTGCTGGTATATTCACAGTTCCTGTAGTCTTCCCAACAGTGTCAGTTCCCACTGCTGTGCTGGTGGAATCTTCAGCTGGCCTGTTCTCCTCCATCAGGACAGGACTTTCAGCAGGCTGGTCTGACACCTCCATGGCTTCCACTGCACATGGTGCAATGTGCTGATCCCCTCCCCCATCACCATCAATCAGCTCTGCTGGAACACAGAGAGGCTCAGGTGAGGCAATCTCTTTGCTGGTGTCAGCCTTACTGTGTGAAACACATGCAGCAAACTTGATAGAGGAACTACTGGTCTCAGCAAATGCAGGAGTAGAAACATCCATGTTCAGGGTGTTTGGTGCAGGTCCATCTTCATTCCCTGGTTTATCTTTCCTCTCATCCTCAGGGATTTCTGATGGATCACCAGAAATGGCAAACTTGTCTGCTCTCAGGGGTGACTCCATCCGCCGGATGAAGGTCAGGGTGCCATGCTCACTCTCAACCCCCTGGCTGGTTGCCGCTGGCGATTCCAAGGCCTTACATGGGGGGAGAGGTGCAGAGGCAGATGGACCCGGGTCATCCATAACCTGAGGCTGCTGATCCATGCGACTTACTGACGACTGGCTGGCAAATCTCTTCTCATTCTCAAATTTTTCTTTAAAAGCTCCACTTCTGGCTTTTAATTTTTCCAACAATAAAGTTTGCTGCTTTACTTTTTCCTCATATTCCTGTAACTCAGGCTTCATGGCTGTGCGATTTCTACTCCAGGCCTGGAAGTATTTGGCTTTGAAGTTCTTATGGTTAGTTTTCAAAACTTGAAGTTTCTCTTCAGCCCTTCCAATTTCCCTAAAGCGATCAACAATCTTCTGTCTGAAGATACTCGCATCCATACCAGGGCCTGGACCCACAGTCAGATCCTCCACCTCCTCCTCACTAGGCCCCATGTCATCAGGGGGATCCCTCCCTGGGCCTCCCCCAGGATCAGGCATTGTTCCTGGGCCAAGCTAACAGGCAAGGCCCAGGCTTGAAAAAAAGGCTGGTTCTCAGAGAGCTCCTTGGGTGTGTCCTCCTCCTCCTTCCCACTGACCACCAATGTAAGGAACATTCTTCTCACTGACCACCAATGTAAGGAACATTCTTCTCCACTGATCACCAATGTAAGGAACATTCTTCTCACTGATCACCAATGTAAGGGACATTCTTCTCACTGATCACCAATGTAAGGAACATTCTTCTCACTGATCACCAATGTAAGGAACATTCTTCTCACTGATCACCAATGTAAGGAACATTCTTCTCACTGATCACCAATGTAAGGAACATTCTTCCCACTGACCACCAATGTAAGGAACATTCTTCCCACTGATCACCAATGCAAGGAACATTCTTCCCACTGATCACCAATGTAAGGAACATTCTTCCCACTGACCACCAATGTAAGGAACATTCTTCTCCACTGATCACCAATGTAAGGAACATTCTTCTCACTGATCACCAATGTAAGGGACATTCTTCTCACTGATCACCAATGTAAGGAACATTCTTCTCACTGATCACCAATGTAAGGAACATTCTTCTCACTGATCACCAATGTAAGGAACATTCTTCCCACTGACCACCAATCTAAAGGAGCTTCTTCCCACTGACCACCATCTCAAATTTTGTTTGTCGGACATTCCGAGGGAAAATGTCCGATGGAGCCTACACATGGTCGGAATTTCCCACAACAAGCTCCCATCGAACACTTGTTGTCGGATATTCCGACCGTGTGTACGCGGCATAATTCTTTTAAGCCAAGACCTGAAAATTAAGTCAAAAACTTTCCTTTCAAAAGGTTGCTGCTTGGTTTTTTGAGAACGATGCCAGCAATTTACTCCACCTTAAACCTGGTCATATCCGCTAATACAGTGTCAAGGATCACTAGTTAAGGAACTTTCTTGAAAAAGTATATTCGCTGTCAGTATTTCCTATTTCGTTTGGTGGCGTAACCCAACAAATGCGATATTTTCTGCCTCCAAACATGAGAAGCTCCACGAGTTGCGCTTTAGCGGATTTATACTTAAAGTATTTTATTTTTAATGATGGTGCCAGCCGCGACTTTCCGATGACCTTGGCAGCGATAGGAAGAACGGCTCGTGGCGCATCTCTGGTCTGTATCCATGTGCATCTCAGCAGCTTTCTTTCAAGTCTGTTTTGATGAAGAAGCTGGAGAACCAGTCAACAGAATTTAATGACTTGGGAATAGGGATGAGCCCAATGTTCGAGTCAAATGTAAGATCGACTCGAACATCGAGTGTTCGCCTGTTCACCGAACAGTGAACATTATGCGGTGTTCGGGGCAAATTTGAAAGCCGCGGAACCCTGTTAAAGTCTATGGGACACGAACATGAAAAACCAAAAGTGCTCATTTCAAAGGCTTATATGCAAGTTATTGTCATAAAAAGTGTTTGGGGACCCGGGGCCCGCCCCAGGGGACATGTATCAATGCAAAAAAACAAAGTTTTAAAAACGGCTGTTTTTTCGGGAGTGATTTTATTAATGCTTAAAGTGAAACAATAAAAATAAAATATTCCTTTAAATATCGTGCCTGGGGGGTGTCTATAGTATGCCTGTAAAGTGGCACATTTTTCCCGTGTTTAGAACAATACCACAGCAAAATGACATTATTAAAGGAAAAAAAGTCATTTAAAATTGCTCGCGGCTGTAATGAATTGTCGGGTCTCGGCAATATAGATAAAACTCATTGAAGAAAACAGCATGGGTTCCCCCCCTCCAGTCCATTACCAGGCCCTTCAGGTCTGGTATGGATTTTAAGGGGAACCCTGCAACAAAATGGTTATTAAAAAATGGCGTAGGGGTCCCCCCAAAATCCATACCAGACCCTTATCCGAGCACACAACCTGGCAGGCCGCAGGAAAAGGGGGGGGTGAGAGAGCGCCCCCCCCCCTCCTGAACTGTACCAGGCCACATGCCCTCAATATGGGGAGGGTGCTTTGGGGTAGCCCCCCAAAGCACCTTGTCCCCATGTTGATGGGGACAAGGGCCTCATCCCCACAACCCTTGCCCGGTGGTTGTGGGGGTCTGCAGGCAGGGGGCTTATCTGAATCTGGAAGCAAGGGGACCCCCAGATCCCGTCCTGTCCCGCCTATGTGAATTGGTGCCTGCCAATTCACAAAAAAAGCGTCAAAAATAGTAAAAAAAGGCAAGAGACACTTTGGAACAAGTCCTTTATTAAAAAAAAAAATTGCCCCGCTATGTAAATCCATCTCATGCCGCCCAACGGACCGAAAAAGAAAAAAAAAGCTGCAACAGCTCCGCCTCCATGGGAGGCTCCCGCACACTGTACGCTTCTCGCTTTGACAGCTGTTATATAGCTGAGGGCGGGGCCACTCGGTGACGTAAAAGGGTGACCCCCGCCTTCCTCTGATGTTACGTGGCCTCAGAGGGGGCGGGGCTATACAACAGCTGTCATCAAGAAGAAGCGTCGCTCCCATGGAGGAGGAGTTGTTGCTGCTTTTTCTTTTTTCGGTCCGTCGGGTGGCATGAGATGGATTTACATCGCAGGACATTTTTATTTTTTTTATTTTTTGATAAAGGACTTGCCCCAAAGTGTCTCCTGTCTTTTTTACTATTTTTGTCAAATTATTTGTGAATTGGTAGGGATACAATGTACCCATTTCCAATTCACATAGGGGGGAGGCCGGGATCTGGGGGTCCCCTTGTTAAAGGGGGTTTCCAGATTCCAATAAGCCCCCTGCCCGCAGACCCCCAAGGGTTTTGGAGATGAGGCCCTTGTACCCATCAACATGGGGACAAGGTGCTTTGGCAGGGGGGCTACTCCAAAGCATCCTCCCCATGTTGAGGGCATGTGGCCTGGTACGGTTCAGGAGGGGGGGAGGCCGCTCTATCACCCCCCCCTCTTTTCCTGAGGCCTGCCAGGTTGCGTGCTCAGATAAGGGTCTGGTATGGATTTTGGGGAGGGGACCACTACGCCACTTTTTAAAAAAATTTTGGCACAGGGTTCCCCTTAAAATCCATACCAGACCTGAAGGGTCTGGTATGGATTTTGGGGGGACCCCTACGCCATTTTTTTAAATTTGGCGCAAAGTTCCCCTTAATATCCATACCAGACCTGAAGGGCCTGGTAATGGACTGGGGAGGGGGGAACCCATGCCGTTTTTTTCAGTGAGTTTTATCTATATTGCCAAGACCCTTTTCCTTTAGAAATGCAATTTTGCTGTGGCATTTTTCTAAACACTGGAAAAATGCGCCACTTTACAGGCATACTATAGACCCCCCCAGGCACGATATTTAAAGGAATATTTCATTTTTAATGTTTCACTTTAAGCATTAATAAAATCACTGCTCCAGAATAAACATCAGTTTTTAAAACTTTTTTTTGCATTGATACATGTCCCCTGGGGCAGGACCCAGGTCCCCAAACACTTTTTATGGCAATAACTTGCATATAAGCCTTTAGAATGAGCCCTTTTGATTTTCCATTTTCGTGTCCCATAGACTTTAACGGTGTTCGTCCGAACTTTTTTGCCTGTTCGCAAGTTCTGGTGCGAACCGAACCGGGGAAGGGGGGGAGGGGAGCTGTTCTGCTCATCCTTACTCTGGAATGTCACTGAGTTTTGTAGTTGTAGCTTAAGAAACTACCTGATTGGATGCCCAGACGTCTTCTGAGTGCTCTGAAACGTTTAAAGTGCCAATTATCTTCCCTGGGTAGCATCTCATGTGTTTGGCTGCGATTAGTTCTTGGCTTTCCAGCCTGGTAACAGTATGAAGCCTACAGAGATAGGAAAAAAAACGACAGGCTGGGTAGTACAGAAGAACGACTGACCACTCCACACCGCCATTCATTGCCAAGTCTGAGCTCTTCAATGCCGCCATTACCATACTAGTACAGCACTTTTTTCCGGCTCAATAGCCAAAGAGGGAGAGAAAGCTGGCTACTTAAATGAATTCATATTTATCAATTTATTTGCAGGGCTTGTAGAAGTGTGTTCATTTATGCGTCGGGGGGGGGGGCTGAAAATTCAAATTACTCGTACCTATTTCCTACATCCCGTGTTTACGATATCATTTCTCCCGAACGGAACCTTGTGGAAGGCGTACGAGGTGGCAGCGAGGTGATAAGCAGGTGGCAAAGTTCTCCTAATTGCCTCAGTTTGTTGTGCGTGTGAGTGAAAAACTAAAATATCTGCAGCTAAACAGACCGCCTAAAACGGTGAACCGCCACCTTATCGCTGCAGACTGCCATGAAAATGCGCTTGTTTGATGCGGCAATGGCTTTTTTTTTTTTTTTTTCCTCCTTCTTATTTGTATCTTAAAAAATGAAAAAAATTAATTCCTACTGGGGATAGGAAATTATTCTTTTTTTTTTTTTTTTTTAATTAGGATTGCCTGCGTTTGCTCGGCTGGATTCACGCCGCTGATAAGGCCCTACACAAACAAGTCCTAGAGCCGCAACACAGCGTGTGTGATGGCGATGCCCTGGAAGCTGTATACCGTGAATATTGGTAGATGCTGCAAGCTCAGAGGAGCTTATCATGCAAAAGCTCAGCCCAAAGTCTGACAAAGGGGGGAGATTGATGTAGGACACTGGAGCAGAGAACCAATGCATAATGTACCGTATATACTCGAGTATAAGCCGACCTGAATATAAGCCGAGGCACCTAATTTTACCACAAAAAACTGGGAAAACTTATTGATTCGAGTATAAGCCTAGGGTGAGAAATGCAGCAGCTACTGTAAGTGGAAAAGAGGGTCAACAATGCCCATTTGCAGCCTCACTGTGCCCATTTGCATGCCTCACTGTGCCCATTTGCAGCCATAGGTCCCCCAAACTTCAAGCTAGGTAATTAAGGGTTCCTAGACACCCCCTAGCTGCAGCCAAAATTTGGGGTCTCTGGACCCAAATGGTCCGGAAATGACATTGCTGCAGATTGACACAGTTATCCGACTTTTGGGCCCCATATCTCGGGGCCACTTGGTGCTAGGAACCCCAAATTCGGTGTGCAAACCCCAAAGTCGGTTCGGAAAATGTCAAGCACTTTTTTGCAGCAGAGAATGACATTTTCCGAGCTGACTTTGGGGTCCCGTATCTCAGGGCCACTTGGTGCTAGGAACCCCTTTGGATATGTTGTAGTGCTAGTTCCACTGGGTTTGCACACCAAATTTGGGGTTCCTAGCACCAAGTGGCCCCGAGATACGGGGCCCCTAATTCGGTTTGGAAAATGTCATTCTCTGCTGCAGAAAAGTGCTTGACTCGAGTATAAGTCCAGGGGGGCATTTTCAGCACAAAAAAAGTGCTGAAAAACTCGGCTTATACTCGAGTATATACGGTATATATGATGTATATACTTACTATACCTCTCATGTTATTGCAGTGAGCGCAGTTGTCAGGTCCCGGATCTGAACCTGCAACCTCTAGATGTGTCTGGCAGTATCTCTTCTTGCTGAGCCACCTGAGATGCAGAGCAACTCCCTGCCTGATCCCTTAGACAACCTTGCCTGCTCTCTTGTTTCTCTTGAACCCTTTGCTCCTCCAATGGACTTCCTATTTAAGCAATGCCTGTGCACTAACCGTTTGCCAGAATATTGTGCCCTCTCCAATATCTCGCTCTTGTCACTCCTGCTACTGTTCGTATCATTGCTACCACTCATTACCAAGCTTTGGCTTGTTCCTTGACTATGCTTTCGCTTGATCCCAACCTGCAACCACTTTGTTACCAACCTTTGGCTTTTTTTATTTGACTACACTTCTGCTTGATCCCAACCTGCAGCCACTTGTTACAGACCCTTGGCTTGTTTACCAACTACACTTCTGCTTGATCCCTACCTGCAGCCACTTGTTACAGACCCTTGGCTTGTTTACCAACTACACTTCTTCTTGATCCCTACCTGCTTGATCTCTATCTGCAATATCTGCTACTGGACCCCACCTTGCTCACCTCCTTAGTGGGGCAATCCTGAGGACCATGTCCCAATAGGAACATGCAGCCAAACCCTTCTCTACCATCAGGAGCTCTGGTGAATACCGGTTAGTTCTTAGACCCTGCACCTGGGGTAAGCCCACGTCATCTGTCCCGGGTGACCTGCTTTGTATACCTATCCTGTTGGCTGGTGGGAGCCTCTCTACTGCTATAGCTACTGGTCTCCGAGCCTGATCCCCTGACTGTGATAGCAGTTTACCCAAGAGCACAGCAGCATCTCGATGTTCCAACTAATAGGGGTTTACAGGAAGAAATATTGAGGAGGCAACTTTTTTCTATGTATTATAGAAAACATCCAGACACAGAGACACCGACATGTACTGTATATCAGTTGTACCACGCTAGAATTGTTCAAAAAGACCTAAGAAACAAACACACTAATTATTCTATTAATGGATGCAAAACCAGCTATTCCAATTTTAGGGTTCTCATGAATGCAGGTTGAGGGCTCCAGAATGTAAGTTCTGAGAAGAAAAAATAGTCTTTTGGTTCTCTCCAGGATTGGGAACTCCTGGTTGGGTTCTGGAGTCCAGAGGCTTTGAAGCCTTTAACTCTATGGATTGTGTCTTACTGGAAACTAGCAATTCCAACTGTGGGGGTTCTCATGAATATAGCTTGAGGGGCTCCAGAATGTCGGTTCTGAGCGAAAAAAATAGGTTTTTCCGTTTTCTCCAGGATTGGGTTTTGGAGTCCAGAGACTTTGAAGAGTCTTGAGAGGGATGAAGCCTGTGTTACATTCCTGTGGCTGTAACAGCTAGGGAACGATAGCCCTGAAACCAGTAGTGAGGAACTCATCATTGTTTCAGAGTTTATTATTCACAGAGAAGATCACAGAATAGGTGTTCCTCTATCTTCTCTGTGAGAAGCGATCCCGGACGTTTACCTCTGTCCCGTTCCCTGGAGGAATAGAAGAGAATGGGAACCACCGTAAGCAGGGTGTGGTGTGGTCTGCAATCAGCTCTAAGTGAAGTCTATTTAAGCCCTCAGTCCTGGTACCTCTAAGGCCACTTGAGCAGTTGTATAGTCTATGGGCTACCTGCAAGCAGCAGCCCCTGCACCTCTGGAACCCTCCTGAGAAGAAGGAACCCTGCTCTCCAGACTCTCAGACTGTTTATCTCCATTCCAGCCCCCTACTGGACGTTACTCTCCAAGGATTGGCTGGAACCCAATAAATATTCAGGCTAGTTGATCTGAATCTCCTGACCTAATCATTGGAAGCTTCTTTCAGAGGCAAGGGGAAGCAATCAAACCCCCAGTCTGTGAGACTCTAAACAGGCCAGAACAAATACGGCTTCCTTGATTACAGAAGGAGCCAGAGCTAAATTTGCCTAGCAACCCGCGCTTGGAGGGTGCTACAGTGAAGTACATAGAAAGGCACACATACGGTATACTGGGATTATACACAGAATGACTACTGTAAATTTAATCGGAAAAAACAAGAAACAAAAGTAGAATAAAAGTAGCAGGAGCAAAGTCTACAACCGCTGAGAGAAAATTGATCGAACAAATGTCCTCCCAAACTATCCAATGCTTTCTGAAGAGCGGCTGTCGATGGGTGACGCTCAATAAGTGTTTCAGGGGACGGGAAGTGCCGTTTCAGGATTTGGTGGATGCTCTAACAATGCTCTAACAGGGACATTGATTCCACACGACTAATTAAATGGTGATGTTCTCAGCTCTCTTCTTTAAAAACTGTCAGGTGTATCGGAAAGCAGAGTCGTCTCAGTATGAATGCCGCAAGTTCGGAGACTTGTGCCAGGCAACAGCCGAGTCACTTACCGGGATAAATGACAAATCTTTCATTTAATGAAGGAAGTTATTAGATGCAATCAACATTTTATACAGGGCATCTAGAGGCCTCATTCACACTGGTCCTTCTGAGTTTTGCCTTTCTAAACGCAGGAGACGTCATCTGGGAATTATAAATAACTTTTAGGTCCCTGTGCATGCAATACAGGTGTTTTAGTAAGCCTGGGGGGGGGACCCTGCTGCCTGCAGCCCACCAAAATCTATGGCGGGCTAAAACACAGTGCGGCTGGACCCCGTACAAAGTGGAGCTCACGCTTGGGGCCCTATGCGCCAGGGACGAATTCCTGGAACACAGGTATTCTGCAATGGAAAGCCCCTTCTTCTGCACCTGGTGTGAACAAATCCCCAACTCTCAACAATTTGATTATCCCAGCTATAGGAAGATAAACTCACCGGCAACTTTATTAGGTACACCTGTTTAATTGCTTGTTAATTCAAATTAACAAATTAACCAATCACAAGGCATCAACTCAATGCATTTAGGCATCTAGACGTGGTAAAGGTGACTTGCTGAGGTTCAAACCGAGGGAAGAAAGGGGATTTATGGGACTTGGCATGGTTGTTGGGGCTAGACGGGCCGGTCTGAGAATTTCTGGGGTTTTCACGCACAACCATCTCCCGGGTTTACAGAGAATGGTGGAAGAGAAAATATCCAGTGAGCGGCAGTTTTGTGGAGGAAAATGCCTTGTTGAGGTCAGAGGAGAATGGGCAGACTGGTTCCAGATGATAAAAAGGCAACAGTAACTCAAATAACCCCTCGTTACACCCAAGGTATGCAGAATACCATCCCTGAACGTAAAACACATCGAACCACACTTTGGGCCCCTTAGTACCAATTGAGCATGGGTTAAATGCCACAGCCTACCTGAGTATTGTTGCTGCTGACCATGTCCATCCCTTTATGACTACAGTGTCCCCATCTTCTGATGGCTCCTTCCAGCAGGATAATGCACCATGTCACAAAGCTCCAATCATCTCACCACTGGACAATGAGGTCACTGTACTCCAATGGCCTCCACACTCACCAGATCTCAATCCAATAGAGCACCTTTAGGATGTGGTGGAACCGGATATTCGCATCATGGATGTGCAGCCGACAAATTTGCAGAAACTGCGTGATGCTATCATGCCACTATGGACCAAAATCTCTGAGGAATGTTTCCAACACCTTGTTGTATCTATGCCATGAAGAATGAAGGCAAAAGTGGGTCCAACCTGGTACTAGCAAGGTGTACCTAATAAAGTGGCCGGTGAGTGTATACTGTGTATAGCAATTCACAAAACAGAGAGCAGGCTTACCTGGAGGCAGCCCCCTCCTACCTAAAAAGGTACAGCAGCACACCAGAGGCTCATACAAGGCAGCTTGAAGGACTCTAGTGTGTCTGCACCAGTGGTGTATTTAGGTTTTGTGCTGTCGTAGGCTTGACTAAACTCATGCACCCCCTAATTTAAATATGACCCACCCCCTTCCTCTCAAGGCCAAACCCCTTCCTGTTTAAGACCCACCCTGTCATTTTTGTGGGATGCCCCCTTCCCAGTTACTGTGTCCCCCTCCACTGTAAACGATGCACAGGCCTCAGAACAGCAGAGCGGCTCTTGCAGTTCACTCATGTCCCTCCTCTGTGGCTCCTCCTCCTCATGGCTGTGTACACAAGAACATTAGAGCTGAGGAGGGGGATCTTTAGTGAGCTGTGCGTGCCTGTCAATGGGGAGAGAGGTGTCAGGTGCCACAGAAAGGTGATCGATGTGTGTGGGACCCCAGACCGCAGATGTCCAAGGTGGCCACGCTAGCATGCCCCTATCAGGCCAGTTCCCAGAGCTCAGTGCCAGAACTTGTTTTGACACCGGTCTCTGGGATTCAGCCCGAGTGCCCTAATAGTTGGTGCGGCCCTGATTGGGACCCGATCCCCCTACATCAGTATGGGGCTATGCCCCACACATGGCGGCCCTGTGTGGAGCTGGGACTCGGGGGGGGGATTTTTTGCCGCCCCCCCATAAAGTGCCGTCCTAGGCCTGGGCCTTATCGCCTTAGGCCAGGATACAGCTCTGGTCTGCACCCAATACAAAAAAAAATGGCAGCCTCTCTGATCTATCTGAAACCAGCAAACAGGGAAAGATGCACACAGGCAGGGCGATATACAAAACAGTGCAAAAGGATCTCTGCCCCTTGCCTTATTGAGCTGAGAAATAGTGTTTGATCTATATGTTTTATAAGGCTGTAGAGAAGAGAGGTGTCAGAAACCATAAATCAGACTGAGACAGACGTACAGGTAAATCACACTTGTTTAATAATAATAAAAAAAGGGAAACAGAGTAAACGTAGTCAAAACATAGCCAGAGTTCAGGAACCGGAACAGATAGACAAGCCAAAACATCAGGGAGCCAGAGATGAGCGTAGTAGAACAGCAAGCAGGATCTGGAGCCAGAAGGAATGTCAGCCAAGCAAGTCTTTAACAGGAACACAGGAGATAGTCTCTAGAGATGTGACCAAGGCAAGGGCAATGATCATCTGGGCTGGATGGCTTAAGTAGGCAGGACTGACGAGCAGGACATCATCAACAGGTGAGTCACTGTGGAGAGATAGGAGCTGGCAATTAGCCGGCAGCTGAGCGGCCAGCTTAGAGAAGGAAGGGCTGAGCCCAGCCCTGACAAGAGGGCTGCAGATAAACAGGTACAGCTTATGTAGAAGGATTTGTTTAATCTCTGTGTGTCACCTGAGGCCAGTCACTGCACTGGGTATATGGAGGGGTTTACAACCACTTTAAGACACTCCATACATCTATGTGTTGGGGGGGGGGGGTCTTTAGCAAGTGTGCGTATTGGTTTCCTCCTCCACCCTCAAGCGGAATCGCTCCCACTCTGCAGTCTGGGATCCAACACGTAGGAAGAGAAAAACAAAACCGATGCACACCGATGATGTCACATAAATCCTGATTTATAGAAACAAAGAACCACCATGTCAGGGCGCTAACCTGAAAAGTGAAGTGAGCGTGTAACCCAAGACCTGGCACAGTTGCCAATACTCAACATGGCTGCACTCGTCTGCGCAGGGATGTGTGCAGATGCATTGGAAAATCCTTGGGGTGCGCTCGTGCCCGCTGGCGCGGGCCTGTGCTAGCTGGCGCATGTCACTCATACTGTCCACATTTGATAGTTTCTGGCGCCAAATGGCCTTTATGAGGACGGCAGATACGCTCAGAGATTGCTGATTGATCTTCAGCTCCCTGTATTCCCTGCTCTTCTTTATTCAGTATCCTTGGATCTCCCTGTTACTGACCCGGCTTGCCTCTGGACCTGCCTACTGCTTCTCTCCTGGCTCTGACCTCGGTTACCAAGGACTCCTCGTCCGGCAACAGCACATCTGAAAATTCATGTGTCAAGAAACTATTGTGAGACATCGGGCAAATATTTTTGCTCATAGAACTGTGCATAGGAACGCACATGTGTGTGTGTGCACGCGGGGGGGGGGGGGGTGTTCCATAGTTCCTGTTGGTGCTAGATAGGGGATGCTCTTGCTCACGTTCGGTGTTGACTGATCTTCAGCTATTCCTGTGTGCCCGGCTTTTTTCCTGCTTTATATCGATTGCTGACCTGGCTTGTTATTGACCCGACCTTGGATTCTGTTTCAGCTTCTACTCATCAGTTTCTGACCTTGGCTTACTCCTGACCATGGTCTCTGCTTGATGCTTCTATACTTCTTTGCCTGCTCAGTGCTGACCCTGGCTGCTACTCTGACAATACTTCCGTCTCTGGTTTGGCTCCAAGTTATCTCTGAGTGCCTGCCCTGGCTAGTCCACATCTCAGCTCCAGGTGTCACAGTGTGTTCCTGCTTCAAGGTTTCACGGAGCTCCGACAAGCCACGCATCCAGAGTCTGCTATTCCTGCAGAGTACCCTTTTAACCTAGGCTGGCCTACCCTGCATGGTCTCTGTTGCTGACCTGATGCCCTGCCTGACCTTCTGAGTCTACATCTCCAGCTGCAAGTTCTGCTATTAACACTTGCCGGCACTCGCGTTCCTCCTGTCCCTTGGAACCATCTGTCCCACCTTCACTGGGGCCTGGGCTGGAGATGGAAGAGAGGCCGACCTTGTCAATTCAGGCTCCTACCAGGTACGTGACACAGTGCTTCCTTTGGCTCAGCACCTCCAGTCACCACCTCCAAGGAGGATTGGCACTCAGCCGCAAGGGAAGTCCTCTTGTCTCGTCAACCTCCGACCAGGTACATGACACATCGTAACAGTCTCCACCCATGGGACATCCTCTATATCGCATTTCACCCAAGAGGGCTTACTCGAAGGAGGATTGGAGAGTCTCTAGTTAGTGAAAGTGAAAACCAGGAGAGACATTTATAATCCTGGCCCATCGTCACCTTCAGGGCAGCATAAAAAAAAAAAATGCAATATGCAATTATTACATCGCCATAAAAAGGCAGCCATGACCAGACCACACGACCGCTATTTTCCTATGCATACTTAAAACAGACAATTTCTGGGAGATTAAAACTCTCTTTTTTATTACAGAGTCTCAAAATGTAATTACAAGTTGGCAGAAACAAACACATGATAAGGGCATTCATAAGCTTCCTAAATATTAATGAGAAAAGCACATTTGCGTCCAAGATACAAAGCCTCGCCAGATCGGTAATAGAAAATCTTAAAATTAAACGGAAAGTAAAACAAGTTTTTTTTTTATATATTTATTCAATATCCAGAATCCTTTGTAGATCTGAGTTATAAAGCCGGTCGTATATCTTCGGGGGGGGGGGGCTGGATTCTTAAACCCGGGATTTGTTTGCCAGCAAAAGTCCACCATTCCAAAGAGTAGAAGCATCTTCTATATATTCAGAGTTCAATATCATCTCTTCAAAAAAAAATAAATAAATAAATGCGTGGAGTGCAGAGATTACCAGGGCCTAATGCATTCTAGAACCAAAGCGTGCCAGGACCGTTAATCAAAAAAAAAAAAACACATTTACATACAGATCATTGTTTAATGCTTATTCATTTTCTAAGCTTGGAATTCCAATATAAAATTGCAACATTGACAGACTGGGGTATACTAAGCATGGAAATGTAAAGACGATCTGGCAAATGAGAAAATCTGATCAGGCTCCCCATTGCAGAGCTCCCAACTGTCCCAGATTTGGGCCAAAGTCCCTCTTTCCTCCTCATTTGTCCCTCATTTTGGTCTGATCTATATAGTTGTAAAATAAAATGCACTTTTTCATCTTTCAAAAAGTTTTTCCTCAGTGCTAAACCTTGAATCCAATTTCCAAATTGCTGCATTTGTAAATTGCAAAAGCCAATATAAAAGGAAAAGTAGAGGTTAAAAAAAAAAAATGCACTTTTGGGTTTACCTAAATTTTTTGTTGTTGTTGTATAATTCTCCTTTAAGGGGGCATGACAGGGGGTGTGTCCTATGCTACATATTTTTGCTAATACAGTGGGGGAAAACAATTAGAGATTCATTAGAGACGCAGATTGTGCAAGTTTGCCCACTTACAAAGATATGAAGGGTCTATAATTTTTATCATAGGTGTATTTTAAATGATAGAGACAGAATATCATCCAAAAACCCAGAAAAAAAAAACACATAAAACAAATGCTATAAATTTAGTTGCAGTTCAGCAAGATAAAATAAGTATTTGATCCCTAAGCAAAACATGACTTAGTAGTTGGTGGAGAAACCCTTGTTGGCGATCACAGAGGTCAGACGTTTCTTGTAATTGGTGACCAGGTTTGCACACATCTCAGGAGGGATTCTGGTCCACTCTTCTTTATAGATCTTCTCTAAATCCTTAAGGTTTCTTGGCCGTCTTTTGGCAACTCAAAGTTTCAGCTCCCTCCATAAATTTTCTATGGGAATAAGGTCTGGAGACTGACTAGGCCACTCCATGACCTTAATGTGCTTCTTCTGGAGCCACTCCTTTGTTTCCTTGGCGGTATGTTTTGGGTCATTGTCATGCTGGAAGACCCATCCATGACCCATCTTCAGTGTTCTGGTTGAGGGAAGAAGGTTCTCACCCAAGATTTTACAATACATGGCCCCATCTATTGGCCCTGAATGTGGCAAAGTCGGCCTGTACCTTTAACAGAGAAACAGTTTCAAAGCATCATGTTTCCACCTCCATGCTTGATTGGAGGGATGGTGTGTGACTGTAGGGATGGTGTTCTTAGGGTCATAGTCAGCATTTTTCTTCCTCCAAACACAGGCGAGTTGAGTTAATGTCAAAGAGCTTCATTTTGGTCTCATCTGACCACAGCACTTTCTCCCAATTCTTCTCTGAATCATTTAGATGTTCATTGGCATGACTGTACATGTGCCTTCTTGAGGAGGGGAACTCGCCTGTGTTAAGGGCCCTAGGATCAATGAAAAGAGCCCCAGGATCAATGAAAAGAGCCCCAGGGCCGATGGAAAGGGCCCGGGTGATCAGGGGCCCCTTCATGGTTTCTTGCAAGGTTCTAGTTACAACTCTGGTCTTCACCCAGTCAGGGGGAAAGGCCTCAGGCTCGGAAGGGAAGGGCCCCGGGACCCATAGAAAGGGCCCTGGCACTAATTGAAAGGGCCCCAGCACCAACGGAAAAGACCCCATGATCAGGGGGCTCTTTATGGTTTCTTGCAAGGTTCTAGTTATGCCTTTGGTCCTCATCCAATTGGGGGAAAAGAGCCTTGGGCTGAGAGGGAAGGGCTCTGAGACTGATGTATAGGGACCTGGTGATCAGGGGGCCCTTCAGGGTTTCTTGCAGGATTCCAGTTACGCCTCTGGTCTTCATCCAATTAGGGGTAGGACCCTGGGGCTCAGAGGGAAGGGCCCCAGGACCCATAGAAAGGGCCCCAGCACCGATGGAAAGGACCCCGTGATCAGGGGGCTCTTCATGGTTTCTTGCAAAGTTCTAGTTATGCCTCTGGTCCTCATCAAATTGGGGGGTAAAAGGGCCTCAGGCTGAGCGGGAAGGGCCCCGGGACCGATGGAAAGGACCCCAGAACCGATGGAAAATATCCCAGCGATCAGGGGACCCTGTGTGGTTTCTTGCAAGGTTCTAGTTACGCCTCTGGTCTCCATCCAATTGAGGGGGAAGGGCCTCAGGTCTAGAAGGAAGGGCCCCTGGGACTGATGGAAAGGGTCCTGGACCGATGGAAAGGAACCCAGCGATCAGGGGATCCTTCATTGTTTCTTGCAGGGTTCTAGTTACACCTTTGGTCTTCATCCAATCAACTGGGACCCTTCCAGATGCTCTTCCCACGAAAAGGTAAGCGTTCAGGGAAAGATAAGGGGGAGAGAACATAAGAACCGTCTTGGGTTTACTGCATTTCCATGGTTGGGGTCATCTTTGGAGCCTTCTGCCCCCTTGGGATTCAGTTGTTTCTCAAAATCCACCCCACCATTTCCATCCCCACTAAATTGCGCCACACATTTCCTGTGTTTGCCACACATTTCCTGTGTTTGCCTCTCCACAATTCCCACTCTGCTGTCCTTGGGATCACTCCTCCTCCCTCCTTTGACAGCTCCCCTTTTCGTGGTGGGGTTGCAGTTCAACAAAGACCACTGCTGCCCGTTTTGGCCATCATAAACCAAACAGAAATTCTGCAGATCTTCCTAGACAAGAAAACCATCAACTATGAAACTATAAAAAAAAAATTATAATAGCCGCCTTTAGTAGATGAAGACGTGGCAGAAGGCTATCATGGTCCATGTAGAATGATGCAGCTGTTATGAAAAAAATTATCCATATAATTCTCTATGTTGAGATTTTAAAAATGGAACAGAAACGTTCCATAGAGCGGCTCAATGTGTCCCTTTATTCTGCAGCTGGTACCTCAGACGACTCTTCTGCCAGGCTTACGCCTATTGCATTAAACTATTCACATTTCAGGATTTCATGAGCTCCGGGTGTTCACGTCTAATACAAAGTTCTGGGTGCAGAAATAATACACAAGATTTTATTCCATTGACTTAGTGAAGTGGCGACATCTTCTAGCAGGCGTTCTACGACAACAGGCCTTGTCATGTACAATCTGAGCATTAGTCGCCATGTGAATTTCTTAATGGGAAAAGCAAGTCATTTAACACTCCAATGCTGCGCTGCTACACTCTACAAGCCAGGCTGTGTAGCTGGCGAGGCAGACATGCTGACTCCCTTGTATTAATGTTATGGTTTCTGACGTTCGCTTTACCCAAAGCTTTCTCATCTTGCATACAGAATTTCGAAGTATAGCGTTTTTTTTTTTTTTTTATTGACTAAAACAAGACTACATATAGGATTGGGATTCGTGGTGGGGTGGTCCAAGGGGATCTGAGGGCTTCAGCAATGAAGAAGTTGGTTGCAGACCCTTGGAGTGACACAGGATCCACCTAAAGAAAAGAGGGACCCGGGAAAGCCCTTATAGTGTAGTAAATGGCTCGAATACAGTGATTACCTTTAAGAAGGTTTCCCCATGAAATCAAAAAGGAAATAACTTACATCTGCTAAGTTTGGGGTTCCCCCTAGGGTAAGGGTGTCAAACTCAATTTAATTGTGGGTTGCATCAGCATTATGGTTGATGCCTTCAGAGAGCCATTGTATCTGTAAGACAAGATGTCCAGAGCACCCCACCCCCCTACATCAGATGTCAAGAGCCACCCCACCATCAGCATTATAATTGCTTTCATAGGGCCGGTTGTATCTATAAGACAAGATGTCAAGAGCACCCCCCCCTTACATCAGATGTCAAGAGCCCCCCCACCATCAGCATTATGATTGCTTTCACCAGTTGAATCTGTAAGACAAGATGCCCAAAGGACCCCCCTTACATTAGATATCAAGAGCCCCCCACCATCAGCATTGTGATTGCCTTCAGAAGGCCGGTTGTATCTATAAGACAAGCTGTCCAAAGCTCCCCAAGAGGCAAGTTTAGGGGTACATTTGGGTAATAACTTGACATACACTTGAAGGCAAGTTCCCATTGTTTCCGGAGGGGAAGAGGCATGTTTAGGGGTACATTTTGGTAATACCTTGACATAAACTTGAAGGTAAGTTCCCAATGTTTCCAGAGAGTAAGAAGCAAGTTTGGGGGTACAGTTGGGTAATACCTGGACACACACTTGAAGGCAAGTTCCCTGTGTTTCCAGAGGGGAAGAGGCAAGTTTAGGGGTACATTGGGTAATACCTGGACATACACTTGAAGGCAAGTTCCCTGTGTTTCCAGAGGGGAAGAGGCAAGTTTAGGGGTACATTGGGTAATACCTGGACATACACTTGAAGGCAAGTTCATATTGTTTCCAGAGGGGAAGTGGCAAGTTTAGGGGTACATTTGGGTAATACCTTGACATAAACTTGAAGGTAAGTTCCCAATGTTTCCAGAGAGTAGGAAGCAAGTTTGGAGGTACAGTTGGGTAATACCTGGACATACACCTGAAGGCAAGTTCCCTGTGTTTCCAGAGGGGAAGAGGAAAGTTTAGGGGTACATTGGGTAATACCTGGACATACACTTGAAGGCAAGTTCCCATTTTTTCCAGAGGGGAAGTGGCAAGTTTAGGGGTATATTTGAGTAATACCTTGACATACACTTGAAGGCAAATTAACAATGTTTCCAGAGAGGAAGAGGCAAGTTTAGGGGTAAATTTGGGTAATATACTTGAAGGCAATTTCGCAGTGTTTCCAGAGGGGAAGAGGCAAGTTTGGGGATACAGTTGGGTAATACCTTGACATACACTTTCAGGCAAGCTCCCAGTGTTACCAAAGGGAAAGAGGCAAGTTTGGGGGTACATTTGGGTAATACCTGGACATACACTTGAAGGCAAGTTCCCAGTGTTTCCAGAGGGGAAGAGGCAATTTTAGGGGTACATTGGGTAATACCTGGACATACACTTGAAGGCAAGTCCCTAGTGTTTCCAGAGGGGAAGTGGCAAGTTTAGGGGTACATTTGGGTAATACCTTGACATACACTTGAAGGTAAGTTTCCAGTGTTTCCAGAGGGAAATAGGTAAGTTTGGGGGGGGGGGGTACATTTGGGTAATACCTGGACATACACTTGAAGGCAAATTAACAATGTTTCCAGAGAGGAAGAGGCAAGTTTAGGGGTACATTTGGGTAATACCCTTAAAGGTAAGTTTCCAGTGTTTCCAGAGGGAAATAGGCAAGTTTGGGGGGTACATTTGGGTAATACCTGGACATAGACTTGAAGGCAAGTCCCCAGTGTTTCCAGAGAGTAAGAGGCAAGTTTGGGGGTACAGTTGGGTAATACCTGGACAAACACTTTCAGGCAAGTTCCCAGTGTTACCAGAGGGGAAGAGGCAAGTTTGGGGGGGGGGGTACATTTGGGTAATACCTTGACATACACTTGAAGGCAAGTTCCAAGTGTTTCCAGAGGGGAAGAGGCAAGTTTAGGGGTACATTTGGGTAATACCTGGACATACATTGAAGGCAAGTTCCCAGTGTTTCCAGAGGGAAAGGCAAGTTTAGGCATACATTGGGTAATACCTTGACATACACTTGAAGGCAAGTTCCAAGTGTTTCCAGAGGGGAAGAGGCAAGTTTAGGGGTACATTTGGGTAATACCTTGACATACACTTGACGGTAAGTTTCCAGTGTTTCCAGAGGGAAATAGGTAAGTTTGGGGGGGGAGGGGGGGTACATTTGGGTAATACCTGGACATACACTTGAAGGCAAATTAACAATGTTTCCAGAGAGGAAGAGGCAAGTTTAGGGGTACATTTGGGTAATACCTGGACATAGACTTGAAGGCAAGTCCCCAGTGTTTCCAGAGAGTAAGAGGCAAGTTTGGGGGTACAGTTTGGTAATACCTGGACAAACACTTTCAGGCAAGTTCCAAGTGTTTCCAGAGGGCAAGAGGCAAGTTTGGGGGGGTACATTTGGATAATACCTTGACATACACTTGAAGGCAAGTTCCAAGTGTTTCCAGAGGGCAAGAGGCAAGTTTGGGGTGGTACATTTGGGTAATACCTTGACATACACTTGAAGGCAAGTTCCAAGTGTTTCCAGAGGGAAAAGCAAGTTTAGGCATACATTGGGTAATACGTTGACATACACTTTCAGGCAAGTTCTCAGTGTTTTGCAAAGGGGAAGAGGCAAGTTTAGGGGTAAATTTTGGTAATACCTTGACATACACTTGAAGGCAAGTTCCAAGTGTGTCCAGAGGGGGGTACATTTGGGTAATACCTGAACATGCACTTGAAGCCAGGCCCCCAATGCTTTCATGTGCAGGGGAGTCTTTCTAAAACATACCATCCGGCTGACAAACGCATGAGCTGAAAAACTTGTCTTTCTTGGCTCTGATCATTATGTAAGAAACAATCAAAGGCTTTCATGTATGGAAATCTTGGAAGAAAGCGATGTATTTATTTACATTTCTCACCATGTGTTTGTACATCATATTAAGGTCTTGCGTCTTAAATGCCGGCGCTCTGAAATCATACAAAAACGGAGACAAAGGGAGGGGAGAAGGACGCCCTGTACACATGCTGGCTTCTGTAGCCTCCAATTATCTTTTAATTCAGCCGCTGTCTTCATTTGTTCCTTTCATCTCCTTGTTCTCTTTTAAAAATAATTTATTTCAGCGAACGCCGTCTCAGCCCCTGGGACCGCATCCAGCCTTGCATATTTAAACACGTGCCACCGCCAGATGCTGTATGTCAAAAATAAAGTTGGTGGCAGCGGTTTAAAATTAGATTTGGATACTAAAAAGGTATCTTTTTTTCTCTCCTTTGAATCAATATCTAACTTTGTGTAGCAACGAGCCGACGTTCGTTCAACGTTGACCCGGCACATCTTTCCGCCGATTTGACAATTCGTTTTTACCTAAATGCCACGTTTGAGTTAAACGAGTGCCCGCTCCTTACAGATGGCCTCCTAAAGCGATCATTTCCAGAGAGGAAATAAGAGGCACCTTCACGCTTCTGGCTCGTGTCCTCTGCCGCGTCGGACGCGAGCTCCGAGAAAAGTGATAAATAAGGTTTAATACGCGGCAGTACGTTACGCGGAAATTAACTGTTCTTTACGAAGTAGAGAGCGGCCGCTGAGGTCAGAGGTCGGGAGGAGTCCATTAGCATATAAAAGGGCTGCGTTCTGGAAGGAAGGGACTCCATCCGAAAATTTACTGCACAGTCTCGTCATAATTTAGGTTGATATACATAGAAATTAGATCAATTTTGCTGGAACAGATAATGCTAAAAGATGCATATAAACCCGTAATGGGGACAAAAAAATTGTTTTACTGCTGAGATAGAGAATGACTTACATACATAAGGAACCCGTGTGTTTGTGTGTTCCTGAGCCCACTGCTTGGGTCCACAGTACCCGAGAGCATGAAAGGTTCTAAATCAGGGGTCTACAGACTATGGACCACACGCCACATCTGGCCCAGTACAGGATTTTATCTGACTTGCAGCTTGGGTCATTGACTTATCTCCACAGACTGAGGATTCAGGTCAGCAGAGGCCGCCTATGGTATCTGCTTCAACCTGATATAAGGAGGACCCTGATTTAAGATGGCCCTCTGATGTAAAGGGGGACTGATGGGGACACTGATGTAATTGGGGGGACTGTGATGGGGACCCAGATGTAAGGTGGGCTCTGATGGGGACCTTGATGTAATGGGGGGGGGCTCTGATGGGGACCCTGATGTAAGAAGTAACTCTGATGGGGACCCTGATGTAAGCATAGACTCTGATGGGGACCATGTTGTAATGGGGGGAACTCTGATGGGGACCTTGAAGTAAGGGGGGGACTCCAATGCAAGAGGGGACTCTGATAGAGACCTCAACCTAAGATGCGACTCGGATGACAACCCTGATTTGAGGGGGGACTCTGATGGGGATCCAGATGTAAGGGGGGCCGTGATGGGGACTCCAATGTAAGAGGGGACCCTGATCTGTTACTAACGTAAGATGAGACTCAATGTGGGGGGGGTGAAGGGGACCCTGATATAAGGGGGGCTCTGATGGGGACCCAGATGTAAGGGGGGCTCTGATGGGGACCAAGATGTAAGGGGGGGGCTCTGATGGGGACCAAGATGTAAGGGGGGCTCTGATGGGGACCAAGATGTAAGGGGGGCTCTGATTGGGACCCAGATGTAAGGGGGGGCTCTGATGGGGACCCAGATGTAAGGGGGGGCTCTGATGGGGACCCAGATGTAAGGGGGGCTCTGATGGGGACCCAGATGTAAGGGGGGCTCTGATGGGGACCCAGATGTAAGGGGGGCTCTGATGGGGACCCAGATGTAAGGGGGAGCTCTGATGGGGACCCTGATGTAAGGGGGGCTCTGATGGGGACCCTGATATAAGGGGGACTCTGATGGGTACCCTGATGTAAGGGGGATCTGATGGCGACCCTGATATAAGGGGGTGCCCTGATGTGGACCCTTATGGAAGGGGGACTCTGATGGGGACCCAGATGTAAGGGGGTGCTTTCTAAAGAAAACCAACTGCAAGATTTTGCACAGCATTTGTTTTGGTGCACCAGGGAAGTGGTTTAGTGGATTTAAATTTAAAAGTTAATTGGGTTTTAACTACCCCTCTGTTCAAGCCACTGGCGGAACTACCAGGGTCGCAAAGATCACACTTGCGTCTGGGCAATGGCGTTCCACCACAGTGGGGGGCCCGCTGCGGGACTGTATGGATTTGTTCACATTGCTGCAACCACAAAGTCCTTTCACTTGCTTGTGATTTTCCATATATATACTGTACATATGCTGCTCTAGGTAAGCCGGCAGTAGCAGACTGCTGCTCCAATATAGACCGGGGTGCTAGCCCAGTTTGTTGCTGTATCAATCCAAACTTTCAATCTTGGGAGTAGGGATGAGCCGAACACCCCCCGGTTCGGTTTGCACCAGAACTTGCGAACAGACCAAAACTTTGCATGAACGTTAGAACCCCATTGAAGTCTATGGGACTCGAACGTTAAAAATCAAAAGTGCTCATTTTAAAGGCTAATTTGCATGGTATTGTCCTAAAAAGGGTTTGGGGACCCGGGTCCTGCCCCAGGGGACATGTATCAATGCAAAAAAAGGTTTTCAAAAACGTCAATTTTTTCGGGAGCAGTGATTTTAATAATGCTTAAAGTCAAACAATAAAAGTGTAATATTCCTTTAAATTTCATACCTGGGGGGTGTCTATAGTATGCCTGTAAAGGGGCGCATGTTTCCCGTGTTTAGAACAGTCTGACAGAAAAAAAACATTTCAAAGGAAAAAAGTCATTTAAAACTACTCGCGGCTATTAATGAATTGTCGGTCGGACAATACACATAAAAGTTCATTGATAAAAAATGCATAGGATTTCCCCACAGGGGAACCCCGAACCAAAATTTAAAAAAAAAACTGGCGTGGGGGTCCCCCTAAATTCCATACCAAGCCCTTCAGGTCTGGTATGGATATTAAGGGGAACCCCGTGCCAAAATTAAAAAAAAAATGACATAGGGGTCCCCCTAAAAATTCATACCAGACCCTTTAGGTCTGGTATGGATTTTAAGGGGAACCCCGTGCCAAAATTTTTTAAAAAATTGGCGTGGGGTCCCCCCAAAAATCCATACCAGACCCTTATGCGAGCACGCAACCTGGCAGGCCGCAGGAAAAGAGGGGGGGATGAGAGAGCTCCCCCCCTCCTGAACCGTACCAGGCCACATGCCCTTAACATTGGGAGGATGCTTTGGGGTAGCCCACCAAGGCACCTTGTCCTCATGTTGATGAGGACAAGGGCCTCATCCCCACAACCCTTGGCCGGTGGTTGTGGGGGTCTGCGGGCGGGGGGCTTATCGGAATCTGGAAGCCCCCTTTAACAAGAGGATCCCCAGATCCCAGCCCCGCCCGTGTGAATTGGTAAGGGGGTACAAAAGTACCCCTACCATTTCACAAAAAAACTGTCAAAAATGTTAAAAATGACAAGAGACAGTTTTTGACAATCCCTTTATTTAAAGTACTCTTTTTTCCATCTTCTATCTTCTTTCTTCTATCTTCCTTCGGTTTCTTCCTCAATCTTCTTCTTCCTCCGATCCTCTGCTTCTTTCTCCGGTGTTCTCGTCCGGCATCTCCCTCTGCGGCATCTTTTTCTCTTCATCTTCTTCTCTTCATCTTCTTTTCGGACCGCTCCGCATCCATGATGGCATGGAGGGAGGCTCCCGCTGTGTGACGCTTCTCCTCCTCTGACTGTTCTTAAATAACGGGGGCGGAGCCACCCGGTGACCCCGTCCCCCTCTGACGCACAGGGACTTGACGGGGACTTCCCTGTGGCATTCCCCATGACGTCAGAGGAGGGCGGGGTCACCCGCCCCTCTGACATCACAGGAAATGCCACAGGGAAGTCCCCGTCAAGTCCCCGTGCGTCAGAGGGGGGCGAGGTCACCGGGTGGCCCTGCCCTCCGCTATTTAAGAACAGTCAGAAGAGGAGAAGCGTCACACAGCGGGAGCCTCCCATCCAATCATGGATGCGGAGCGGCCTGAAAAGAAGATGAAGAGAAGAAGATGAAGAGAAGAAGATGCCGCGGAGGGAAATGCCAGACGAGAATAATGGAGAAAGAAGCAGAGGATCGGAGGAAGAAGAAAATTGAAGGAAAAAAATTAAGGGAGATAGAAGAAAGAAGATAGAAGATGGAAAAAAAGAAGACTTTAAATAAAGGAATTGTCAAAAACTGTCTCTTGTCATTTTTAACACTTTTGACAGTTTTTTAGTGAAATGGTAGGGGTACTTTTGTACCCCCTTACCATTTCACACAGGGGGGCCGGGATCTGGGGGTCCCCTTGTTAAAGGGAGCTTCCAGATTCCGATAAGCCCCCCCGCCCGCAGACCCCCACAACCACCGGCCAAGGGTTGTGGGGATGAGGCCCTTGTCCTCATCAACATGGGGACAAGGTGCTTTGGTGGGCTACCCCAAAGCACCCTCCCAATGTTGAGGGCATGTGGCCTGGTACGGTTCAGGAGGGGGGGCGCTCTCTCGTCCCCCCCTCTTTTCCTGCGGCCTGCAGGTTGCGTGCTCGGATAAGGGTCTGGTATGGATTTTTGGGGGGACCCCACGCCAATTTTATTTTAAATTTTGGCGCGGGGTTCCACTTAAAATCCATACCAGACCTTTTGATTTCTCCCATAGACTTTTAAAGGGTGTTCCGCGGCTTTCGAATTTGCCGCGAACACCCCAAATTGTTCGCTGTTCGGCGAACTGGCGAACAGCCAATGTTCGACTCGAACATGAGTTTGACTTGAACTCAAAGCTCATCCCTACTTGGGAGGTGTGCAGGCTCCCGAGATTGCAAGTTTGGATTGCTTGCGATATCCTTGCGACTAACTTGCTTGCTGCTTTTGGGATTTCACATTGCAGTCTATGGCACTCAAATTGATACCAAAGTCACAGAAAAAGCAGTGCAGGAGTCTTTAGTTTGTTGCAGAGACTTGAATCGTAATAAGATGGCACCTGTTGAAATGAAGGGAACGGGGCTTGACAGGAAGGGCCCTGGAGCCAGAGGAAAGGGCCTCAGAACCTAGAGGAAAGGGCCCTGGGGAGCGATGGAAAGGCCTTGGTGGACAGGGGAAAGGGCCCCGGGCTCGGAGGAAAGGGCCCTGGACTCAGAGGAAAGGGCCTCAGAAGCTCGAGGAAAAGGCCCTGGGGAGCGATGCAAAGCCTTGGTGGTCACTGGGAAAGGGCCCTGGCTCGGAGGAAAGGGCCCTGGAACCAGAGGAAAGAGATTTGTCGAACCAGAGGAAAGGGCTCAGGGACCGATGGTAAGGCCCCGGAGGTCAGGGGGGCCCTTCATGGTTTCTTGCACCAGAGCCCTGAAGGTTCTAGTTACTCCTCTGGTTCAAGCCAACTTGACACAAAAGCAGTTACTTCTGATCTCTTGTAGGTTACAACATTCCAAATGATACTCAGCAGCACATTGGACAGCACCAGGATCCAGTCTACAGTAGAATAAATGTGGCCTTCATTGCAACACAGAGTTTAATGATTACGGGCCCATTTAGTGTTCCGATAAGTTGTAAATTGTTATTATTGTGTATCTTGTATTACAGTAAAGAATATGTGTGTATCTAGAGGATCCATTATTCTGGTTTCTGTATTGACAACCAGGACGTGTCACCTTTCTACAGAAGTCGAGCTGTCCAGCTATTGTTGAATATAAATATCCTGCAAACAGGAATAGTATTTGCTTAGCAAACAGTAGCTCGGTGTTGTATTGTTTCCACGGGTATTTGTTTTCCTGCCCTTCCTATGTTGCTTAAATACGCAAAGTTTGTGCAGAGCAGATGGTGGAGGGCTATGGAGGAAGCAGCCAGTATTTCTGGATCTTGGACCGCCTGTGCTCACCTTGTCACCGACCGTGCACCGTTGCACGGAAACTCCGGCTGGCTTCACTAGAGCAGACCCAACTGGTTTTCAACAGGCAGAATAATTACATGGATTCCTGACATTCTTCAGCTCTCACTTGATATAGAATAATGATTAACACGGTGTGGGAGAGCAGAGCGTGGCAGTTGGACATGCAGCTGGTGGGGAAAGTTGTCCTGTCTGCAGCCGCCTTATTTCTTTTGGGTCTGGCCTATAGATTCTATAAGTACCGAGCCCTGGAGAGATGTGAGCCATCAGATCAACAAGGTCCCGATCTCAGAAGTGCCGAGGGCGATGTCACGGATAGCCCCCAGCGAGAGCTCGCAGGTGATGAAAGCAGTAATCTGAGATTCAGACGTGTAAACAGTAACCTGCAGAACGGCTTAGTCACAGATCCTGGAAGAAAACCCTTTGCTGATTCTTTGCTCGGTACACACGAAGTTCATATCACGGCTCAGCAGGAGGGATTTGAAACTGCTGATGTTATCAATAAAGACCAAAATGATTACGGCGGAAAAGCTACGGAAGAGTTGCACAACAATTCCGATCCCCTGCAAAGCCATTATCATCATGGAGGAGATGACACCACCGACCAGAAGGATGAGTGTGATGGGATGGAAACTGACAACAAAACCCAATGCAGAGAGGATCCAGAAGGCAGAGAAATGCTGGAGAAGTCGGAGCTGGTGAAAGAATCCTCAGAACCGGTCCCCAAAAACATTACGGTGCTTAGCTCCATTAACTTATCCTTAAGTCACCAAAATGAAAGAAAGCAAGAACTGCACAGGTTCTCTTCCACGTCTGAGGTCCAAATGCAGGAGGGCCTCACCACGGAAGATGGCAATGCACTTCGAACTCTGCTACCGGGTGGCCTTCGAGGAAAATTTACAACTATCACGTTGAGTCTACATCCCATTCGGTCACAGAAATAAACGCTTTGGGCATTGGGGATGACTCTCTGCAGTCCCCGCTCTCCATTATAAAATCACATATACCAGCATCGGAGGAAGAAAAGGAAACACATAGAGATCTCAAAGACCTTGTGGAGGCCACAGAAGAGGAAACCAAAGGTGAGGACTCAAATGAAGATTTGCACAGGTTCTCTGCCACGTCTGAGGCCCAAAGGCAGGAGAGCCCCATCACTGAAGATGGCCATGCACTACAGACTGTGCTACCGGGGGGCCTCAAGGGGAAAATGTATGACCATCACATTGAGTCTACATCCCAATCGGTCACAGCACTAAACACTTTGGACACTGGGGATGACTCTCCTCAGTCCCCACTGTCTACGGATGACTCTCCGTGGACCCCACTCTCTAGGGATGACTCTCCGTGGACCCCACTCTCTAGGGATGACTCTCCGTGGACCCCACTCTCTAGGGATGACTCTCCACTTAACCCCATTCTCTAGAAATGACTCTCCACGAACCCCACTCTCTAGCGATGACTCTCCACGAACCTCACTCTCTAGGGATGACTCTCTGCGAACCCCACTCCTTATTATAACATCAGCAGAAGAAAAGGAGACACATATGGATCTCAAAGACCTTGTGGAGACCACAGAAGAAGAAACCAAAGGCGATGACATGAATCAAGTAGCCGTATTACTAAAACAGCACCCTACCAGTGACAGTCACATGAGAGTTGAGGGTACAGATATCCATGGAGACCCTCAGCAGACCACATCTCAGTCAGTTACTGAGGTATGTGCTCCACAGTCAGAGCTCACTTATATAAAAAACGATCTACCCACACTGGAGGAAAATGAATCAGCTCAGACGAGTGTGGAAAACGCAGCAGATGATTTCAGCAATAAGACACCAGATCAAGCAAATCAATTCCAAGAACAAGACTTCTCCAATGACAATAATGAAGAGCAACAAGCAGAAAGTCAGGTAACCAGCTCCGGCGACTCTGCTGCTGCCAATTTAACAACTTCATTTTCCAACACAGTAGACCAGAACATTGGTGCAGCTCTATGTATACAGACAGGCCCTGGTACCTACAAAGTTTCTTTGACCCCAGAGTCTGTATCTGATATACACATTGATTTGGGAAACTGTTATGAGGTCCTCTGCTTGGCCAAGAAACACAACCTTGAAACCCTTAAAACAGCTGCCTACAAGGTAATGAGCAATGACTACCTACAAGTGCTGCAGAATTCCTCAATCTATGGACAGCTTAACGTCACTGAGAGAGATCTAATTCTGGAAGGCAGAATGAAGGGTAGACAGTTTGTGGTTGTCGCTGACATTGATACTCAAGCCACCTCTGCAGCCCAAAACAAGAGCAGTCTAAGTTATTATGATATTGACAATGATGTGTGGCATTCTTTATCTCAAATCCCAATCGAAGCTGTTAGCAGAGGCAGCTCAATGGCAACAAT